>NW_027331256.1:0-100000 GCF_022965805.1 Primulina eburnea
CTCTTGCTTTCTTCTCCCCCCTCTACTGTTCTAGACCGTTCTTAACCTTCTAGTACCCTGAGGTCCCCACCTCCCCACATGACCCTTGGTATTCTTCTCTCCTCTCCCTTCCGGCCCCCTGTGTACCCTCTGCCCGCCCCTCGCCCATTCGGGAGCCTCGAGCTGTGCCTGCCAATCTGGCTGAAGAATGATGTCCCGCGATGTTTCCGATCCCTCCTCGTCGTGGCACTCCCTTCCGCACTCTTCCCCGCTGATTGTCTTCTTCCACCCCATCACCAAGGAAACTTTATGCCCGCCATTGTGGTTTGCCTTAGCGGAAACCGTCCACGCGGTATTGGACACGTGTGTCTCTCTCGTCGTCTCCTGCTCCCTCCCCCATTTCCTCTTTGACCCCACAAGGAATACATGCCTACCTGCTTCCTTCCTCGTGCCCCAACCATATTCCAAAACCACCCCCGCTTGTCCGCGCACAATTCTCCAGTGTCGCCGCGATCGGCATCCTTATACCCAAACCGCACTTTATTTGCACTCATATTCAAAATCCCACGTTTCTCTCGCCACTTCTTCCCTTTCTCCCCCCCCGTCCCGTCGTCTCTGTCCCGGCCCCCCCCCGCTCCTCCCTCCTCCCTCCCCGTCCCGCCCGTTCGGCCCATCCCAGCAGCCGCCCCCCCCCCCGCCGCCCAGGCGGCCCCCCCACCCCTACCCGGCCGGGCTTTCCTGGGGTTCGCGTTGACCTTCCCCCTCCTTGCCGCGTACTGCAACCCGCTCCCGGCCCTGGCCGTCTCCTGCCCCTTGCCTTGACCAGCTTCTCCCCCCCGGCCCCCCCCCCCCCCCGCCCCTTCCCCCTCCCCCCCCCCCCCCCCCCTGTCGCTCTGCTGCTGGTGCTCTGCTTACCCTTTGTTGGCGCCCCCCTTGTTTTTCGCCTTCCTCGGCGCCTCGTCCGCTCCCCTCCCGCGGTGCTCCTGTTCTCCCTGCCCCTTCTCGTCCTCGGTGCCGCCGCCCTGTGTCCGCCCCGCCCCTCCCCCGTGCCTGCCCGCTGTTCGCGGTCGCCTCGGTTGTCCTCTCCTCCGGCCTGGTGGTGGCTCGGGTTGTCCCGCCGCCTTCCCCCGCCCGCCCCCCCCCCCCCCCCCGCCCTGCTCCTCCCCCCGGCCTTCGGGCCTGTGGCTCTTGGGTCTTGTGTGTTTGGGTTCCCGTCGGCCCGCTTTGCGTCCTCCCCCCTTCTCCCCTCCCGCTCCTTGTGTCCCCTTTCTCCTTCTCTCCCGCGGTGTCTCTTTTCTTTCCTTTTTCTCCCCTTCCTTCTCTCTCTCCCCTCCGCTTCTCTTTGCCCGTTCGTCCCCGACTCCTCTCCCCCTTCTTCCGCGCCTTGCCCTCGTGCTCATTCGCTTTCCTCTTCCTTCCTTCTGCCTTCGCCTGTGTGTCTCTTGTCTGGGTGCTCTTCTTCCTTGCTTTGCTCTTTTTTTTCGTCTGGCCCCTTTTGCCGTGTGCCGCCGCCCCGGCTTTCTTCGGTGTTCTCCTCTTGCTTCCTCCCCCCCCTTCCCCTTCTCTTCGTCCTTCTCCCCCTTGTCTCCCTTTTTTCCCCCCCCTCCCTTTCTCTCCTTGCTTGCTGTCTCTTCCCCCCTCTCCGCTTTCCTCCCTTTGGCCCTTGCTTCTTCTGCCCCCCTTCTCGCTGCTCGCTCCGTTGGCCCCCCCCCTTCCCCCTTGCTCTTTCCTTCTTCCCTGCCGCCCCGCCGCCCCTCCTCCGCCTGTCTTCCGCTCCGGGCCGCCTTCTTCCCCCCCCCCCGCCTCTGCCCCGCCCCGTCGCTGCCCCTCCCCCGCTCCCCCCCCCCCTCCCGCCGCGCCCTCCCCCTGGTGCGGTGCCTCCTGTGTCGGCGTTGCCCCCCCCGGCGCCGCGTTTCCTTGGCGGGGCCCTTTCCCTTTGCCCATCTCCCCCGCGGCCGGCCCCGCTTTCTTGTGTGCCGCCGTTCGGCCCTCCTTTGTTTGTTTGCTTTGCCGAGCCGCGCGCCGCCGGCGGCGGGCCCCTTGCTCCGCGCCGCCCTCTTTTTCGGTGTTTGCGCCTTCCGGGTCTCCGCGTGTTTGTTGCTGCCCTGTGGCCGCCCGCCTGCTTCGGGTTCGTTGCGCTGCCTTCGCCGCCCGCCCCGTGTGTGCTGTGCGCCCTTGGCTGCCTTTGCTGCCGCGTGTGTTCCTGCTTTCCCGTCCTTTGTCCCCCGCCTTTCTCCCCCGCTGCCCCTTGTTCCCTCTTCTGTTCTTGTCTCTTGTTTCTTCTTTCGTTTTGCCCCCCTCTCGGCGTCTGCTTTGCCGTGTTTCCTCCCCCCTGCGCGCGGGCGCGCCGCCTTTGCGCCTGTTCTCGTTTGTTGCTGTGCGCGCTGGGCGGTCCCTTGTGTTGCCTTTTCGTCGCCTTGTCCTTTCTCCCGCTCCCCCCTGGCGCTTTTCTGGTCTCCCCCTTTTGCCTATCCCACAGCATAACGCAACACCCCATGAATCAAGCCTTCCACAGGTTAGTAGGCTTCTTCCGTACCACCCCGCGCAGACACATACCTTATTTGTCGCCCGGCTGCCGTTAGTCTCGCGCCGCAGCCACATAATTTCCATAACCTTCTTGGCCGCTCGCAACTTTGTCGTTGCACTCCGCCAGCCACGCATCGCACCTATCCACAGACCCACCTTCACCACAGCCGCTTTGCTCCCTCGACAACAATATTCAGACGTCACCACAGAAACAGACAATAGTCTTGCACGGCGCCGTCGCGTCCACCGCCTCAATCTCTACTACCCTCAGCGCGACACCCACCCCGCCACCCCACAGCCCCCCACCCACAACCTTTCACAGCACCTTCCTCCTCCACCAACTATTCGTTTCTTCCCTGGTCGCCTCGTCCGTCGTCCTCCCTGCTTTTCGGTGTTCTTTCCCTTGTGTTTCCTCTCCTTTTCCGGCCCGCCGCTGCCGCGGCCCCCCCAGACACACCCCCTGGCACCTACAACACCTGATAGCGACCCCCCACCCGTTGGCCCCACCCCGCGCCCCCACGACTAACAACCACCCGCACCCACCCCCCCACACCCGCCCCCCCCCTCCTGCCTCCACCGCCACCCCCCAACCACAGCAACACCCACCTCCCCCCAAACGCCGCACACCCACCACCCCACCACAATTCGCCCTAACCACATACGGCCCCCCACCACCAAACCCCCCCCACACATACCCCACGTCCGAACACCACCCAACCACACACCCCACCCCCGCCGCCCGAACACACAACCCCCACCCCACCTCTGTCCTCACACAACAGAGCCGCAACCCCGAGACCAACGCCACAACAAAACCCTGACAAAGAAACAACCCAACACCAGAGACCCCGACACCCGACCCTACTCTTCTCATACTGAACCACAACACCACACGCACCACGACAACCCTCGAGCAACAAACCGCTCACTACAACACAGCGCCCAACCCCGCCCACAAACCCACCACCCAACCGCGCCATTGCCACCAACCGGCCCCCCCACACACCGCCCGCACCTGCCCGACCACTCCACAACAACCCACCAACACACCCCACCCCCACCACCACACACCCCCACAACAAGCAGTAATAACCCCACACCACCCCCTTTCTTCCCCCCCCCCCATCACAACCCACATCCAACCCACACCCCACCCCCCCTTCTCTCCGATGACGTGCCCATGACACACCCAATGACCCCCCGCAACCCACAGTCGTATGAGCCCACCAACACCTACCCCAACCACTCACGCGCCGGGGTTCATCTTCCCACCCCTCTTTCCGTCTCCTCACCCCCGACGCGCCCTTCCACTGATGTCCGTGAGCCAACACCCCTTTGCCCCCCGATGCATTCCATGCCATGCCCACCTCTTCCGCTTCCCAACGCCCACCCCGCCTTCTCCACCACACCTTCCCCCTCACCATTGGCCTGGCCTGCCCTCCTTTCCCCCGCTCAGCCCTTGCCATGTACCGGGCACCCCCCGCTATCTTCGCCCCGCCCACCACTCCCTCACCCGCCTACGGCTTCCTAGGCCCTTCCCTCGTTGCCACCTCGCCCCAGCCTATTGCGCACTTCACCCTACATCTCCCAACCGCTTTCCAAGCCCCACCAACACACAAACCACCAGGCCCGCTTGCCCCCCCTGTTCGGCTCCTCCCGCCCAAACACCCACCAACCCCCTCACCCATTACTACACAACCCCACCCCCACTCAACCTCCCCCCCCCCCACGGGATCCAACCCCACACCACCACCGCACACCCAAAACCCTCATCACACCAATCGAAACAACAACACCTAGACACCCCTAACGAAGAAACAAACCTTTCCCTTCGAATCGCCTTTCCTAAACACAACACACCCTTTTCTCCCGGCGCACCCCCCACTCCGACAAGAGCATTCCCCTATTATGGCCTCCATTGCGCGCTCTTGACACGAACCCCGCCACCCTTTGTTTTTGTGCCCCGGTTGGCACCCCACGCCCTGACGAAGGCAGGCCCACCTATTTGAACCACGCACACCACCCCCCCCCCACCACCCCTCACACACACACCACCCCAAACCCACCCAACGCAATGTTCACGCACCACCACCGCAGTCCCTTGTGCCGCGTTGCAAGCACCTCCTCAAGCCACAACGCGCCTCGCAACCCACCCAGTGCACCCCTTCCCCTATCACACCCTTTGCCTAGCTCTCTCCTTTCAATTCTAGTCGCCAGTGTCCCACCACACCCCTCGCGCTGCTCACCCCCCCTCCCCTGGCACGTTACAAACCACGTCCGCCCCCCGCTGCTCATCCCGCACCCCCTGGACACCCGCCGCCTCCGGTCTGGACACCCTTTCGTATCCCTTTCGTGCGGGCACCTGATCGGCTGTTTCCTGCCCCCCACTCACTCCACCTTCTGTCTGTCTTGACTCCTTTTCCGGTGCTGTTCCCGTTAATACTGTGCAATCTTTTGCTCGCCGGGACTGCAGTATGGCCCCCACCCCACCCCCTCCCGACGCCACGCCCCCCGCGTATTACTGTATTTACTCTGCCCCCCTCCTTGCTTGATGTTGGCCGGTGCTCCCGTTTCCTTCCGCCTTCCGGCTCTCGTCCCTCACTTTGATTTCCCTACATCTTGGGTCCCGCACGCTCCATTTACGACCCCTCCCTCACTCCCCATTCGCCACCCACAATAACCCAGCACCTTTACCCGACACACACACAACACAACCCCCCCCCAGACAACCCCCACACCCCTCCCACCGCACCCAACCCACCTACCGCGCTACGCCAGCTCCATACCCTTCAGGCATCACTTCTCCGCCCCCTGTTGTTCTCTGGGCTGCTTGTCCCGGCCGCCGACCTTATTCGCATTCACTCCATCGCCCCTGGCCGCCTCCTAATCCCCACTTCACACCTCCCCACAATTCCTCCCTTGCGCTTTGCACCCCCGCTCCCCCGACTCTCTGTTGACCTTTTACCCCTCCCCTTTCGCATTCTTCGCCTTACCTTCTTCAGCGACCTTTTTCCTCTTTCATCCTTCTTTGCCGCTCCCTTCTTGGTCCTTGCCTCCCCCTCCCCGCGCGGCAGCCCGTGCATGTACCCACCCCTGCCCCCCCCCCCCGGCCTTCCCTTTTTTTTGTTTTCACCTCCCCACCGCCGCTCCATATACCCCTCTACTATCCCCCCCCCTTTCTCTTACCCCCCCCCCTCGTCATCGCGCCTATTCTCCTTCAACTATCATATACACACCCCCCCCACCACGCCACCACACCCCAGTCTCCCTCCACACCACCCCCCCCAAAAAAATCTTCAACTCAACCACTGATTTTTCCCCCCCCCCCGGGAACCCGGCCACCCCTCACCCTCCACCCCTACCGCTGCACCACACCCCCACTTACCGGCCGACATTTCCCAACCTCCCCCCACCTTGCCTCTCCACTACCATCCAAACCCTCACCTACTCCCCCACCCTCCTCCCCCTCACAATCTTCACCCCCCTCCTTGACGCCCGCCTCGCCCAGAGCCCCAAACCTATACTCCCCCCTTCACAACACCCACCAGTGTCCACTCCCTATCACCCTAACAACTGCAAGAGCACCTCCCCAGTCCGCTCTTACACCCCCCTCCCGACACCCCACCCCTGCCACCCCATCCCAACGCCTCACTTTGCCCACACACCCACCCTCAACCCTCACCCCCTCCACCCCCAAGACACACAACTTCTTTGCCCCCCCCCCCACTGGGTTTTTCCCCAAAGACACATTAAACATCCTCACTCTTCTCCGCGGCTACACCCCCACTTATCCCGTCTCAGAGCCACGCACCACACCACGATTCCCCCACCCCGATGGGCCCCCTTATGCTCTCCCGCTCTAGCCCCCGAAGCACAGCACCCCGGCCACACACCTATCTCCCCGCACACACTTTGAACTCCCCTCTCAACCCCACCACCACAGCTCCCCAGCCACCGCACGCACAGCCACTCACGGCAACACAAATCTCAACCCCTGAAACACACCCCCCCCCGACTACAGCACCCACAAGAACACCACCCAGCCCGCCCCTTCTACACCAACAACCCCCACAGAGCTACTACTGCACACTCTAGTCACAAACAAAGCGCCACACACACCACACACACCACCACGACCATGGCCCCCACGCCCCACCAACCCACCCCCTCACATTCACACTCGCGCGGCCCACCCCCAGTCCGCCACCCACAGAGGGCCCACCACATGACCACCTCCACCTCCCCCACAAACCAGCACTATCGCTGACTCCACCCACCCACACCCAGGCCGCACACCATGTCCTCCCCACCAACCCCCCCAACTCGCTCCTTTCCCCGTCCTATCCCTAAATGGCATCACCCACAACCCAAGTATCACTCCTGCGCCAGCTCCCCTTAAAAGCCGCCACCCCCCCCCCCCACATTCATTCCGAGTCCCCCCAACACCCCCCGCTCCGCCCATAACTCCTCTCGCCCACAACCTCCCCTAGCACCACCCCCCTCCCCTGCTCTTTCCCCTCCAGGCCGCTCCGGTCTCGTCCCCGAAAAACCCACCAACACCATCAGTCAACACGCATTTTCACCCACACCACCAAGGCTACAATCGACACCACGCGTGTAATCACGCACATAAGTTCCCCAGCAACCACCGTGCCTCCGACTTGTACCAGTTTGCCTGATTTTTATGGCCCCCATCTAGCAACCGGAATCGCCCCAGCTGGTTCAGTCGTATCACCTCACCCACCGGCTTGAAAAGTCTTCACCTTTCTCCCCTATTCCCGTATTCGACCCACTATACACCCCACCCCCCCACAAGCCCCCCCTCCTGAACACCACCCACCACCCGCCTCACATCGCAGACCCCACCCACCCATTTAGTTACTCCCACCAAAACCACTCCCACCAACCTCTGCAAACCCCTACCAACACCCCCCCTATTTTTAACCAATCCACGAACCCCATTCGCAAGTTGGTGAATCCCACACGATAACTGAGTATATCAAATGTCATATAACTATGGAAACCAGGTCATGCATGCAACCTAGCAGCCTATGAAGTCCTTGAAACAATCTTGTCTTTTGACATCATATTGATTTTATAGATCGGAACCCAACATGGAATCCAAAATACCTCCCCCCACCATTCTACCCACATGTCCAAAAACCCACCTTTAACTACACATTTTTCTCTACATGACATCACACCCACTATCCCAAAATACGACACCCAAGAATCCTCAACCCCCCCCCTACAAATAAAACATCATCTGAACAACGATCACGCTTAGCAGCACAATTCAAAGCTCTCCGACACCCCCATTGTTCCACTCCTCCAATCCCGTATTTGCTAAATGAAAGAGATAAACGTTGATGAAAGCACGAATCACAGCTCCCGTCCTCAAAGCTGAAGAGTAATAGTGATGCAATTCCCCCAAATCCATATAGAATCTGCAAACCCGGGACTTGGTAGATAGAAAAGAATGAACGTTTATGCCAGCCGCAGTAACATTCGCGCCCAAACCGTCCTGCGCACACCTACCCAAAAAACCCAAAAGCACAACCCAACCGCCCCTCCCCCCTCAATACACACATGTGCACGTTCGGTCTTCTCTTCTCGACGTATACTTTCTACACTGCGATGTTTTCCCCGCAACCCCCCCTCCGAGCCTCTCTCTCCCCCCCCTCCCCCCCCCCACCCCCCACCCACACCCCTACCCACCCCCAATCCCCCTCATTACGCAAGTTCCCCCGCCGTCCATTATTTTCCATCTTCGGCAAAATGCACATCACTGGTGCCTCTGATCTTTTCAAAACTTTTTTTCCTTTCTCTGGCCTCTCTCGATAAGACGTTTGCGTTCGGGCCAGTAGGATTCCCTCCCCCATTGTCCATTCAAGATAGCCGGTGCTGCCGCAAGCCCAAGGAGAGCTCCATCCCACAAGGACGAAAGCTTCTTCTGTTCCAAATTTATCATCTTCTGCCTGCTGAAAACATTCCTCGCGTTCGTGGCCATGCGCACTAATCATTCCTTAAGGCCACCTACGCCCCAAATGGGTTGGTTGCCATTCTCTGACACAATCAGCCGAGGCATCTGCCTTCAACAGCAAGCGAGAATCATGTTTAACGGGAGTGTGAAGAGTTGTACCTATATCTTGTGCTGCCAATGATCAGTAGCTTAAGAAGAACATCCCATTCTATACTATGAGTAGGTTCGGATGGGCAAGTCAGTAAAAAGTAAAGTAACAGTTCCTTTAACACTAAAAAGGGAAACTAATTCGATGGCAACTTATATTTGAAAATGTATAGTTCGCATCTATGTTTTGATTGTTTGATATTAGATATGAAACGCTTTACGAAAACTCTTTTCATGCCGTTTGATTAACAATATTTTGGTTCCTTGATTGCAAATGGGTAAGTAGTGTACTGTGTATAACATGCCAAAACACATCAAGTTTACCTGGTTGCCAAATCCAATACCAAACCCGAGCATGAGTCGGCCTAAAATGAGCATGACGAGATTTACCGCTGAAGCTCAAGTGCAGCTCCTATCATGAAACTTATACCACCACATATTATACTTCCTCGACGGCCATATCTCCTCGTGATCGGAGATGCAACCAATGATGACACCAAACCAGCAAGATAAAGTGATGACGTAAATGCGCAAGCTTTTGGTTATTGTACTTGCAGTAATTGTTCTCATGAGCATGCTTCTTGTTTCTGTACACTTCAGGGAAGAAGTTCTCAAGAAATCCATCCATGGATGTGACTCCTCCTGATTAAAAACACAGAAAGAAATCACTAATTCTGATGTCTCCGTACATCTTCTTATAATTCATATTTATCATATATTTCGGCACTCGTGTCATTTTATTCATTTCTCTTACTAAAATAAAAAAAAGGCCCACACATAGATTCCTCTGTACTCTCTATCCTCGCCACTTAGTTTCTATCAAATTAAGAATCGCCCATTTAATATAAACAAAACCAGAAAATTTCAAATTATTGGGCATATATTTAGGGAAAAATCTTTACAATAACACGCACCCAGCCGAAACAATACCTGAAATCCCAATATCATAGCCGAAGAGTGATCCGCCAACGGCGGCACAACACAAGCAATGATCACATAACAGTGACCCTTCCTTTATATTCCTCGGCCCTCTCCTTCGGTATCCCGGCCGCCCCAATCGTCCCGCCCGGCATTGCTGCAGCTGACCTTCGAATCGAATCCTTAGATGCTCTTCGCCTAAAAGAAGCACGTATTTCTATTTATTTATCCAATCTTTAACCGATCCACATACCACAGCTAATAGTCAACATGAAGAATAATTAAAAGACCGAGAAAATTTGTCTTTTCTCATCATTTGACTTGTAAAAAATATTTGTCCTATTTATAAATAATTTTGATTCGGTGATCGTAAGAAATATGAAACTGATATCTATGTATAGTTTCTTAAGAATATCGATTTGATGAAATAAGAATTATATGTTTTTATCATGATTTAATATTCGTAGATGTTCTGGAAGAATATTAATATAATAAGAATTATATATATAATATTAAAGTTATCGTTTGAATATTGGGGGAAAAAAAAGGAGATTGGTTAATGAGTCTCTTTAATTTCGGAAGTCTCGTTCGAGGATTTATCATGAATGGAATGTTACATCTTAGATTCTTCCTCTCAGTTTCAACCCTCAGTTTCTCTGAAGCTGCTAGTTTTCCAGTTTCGCTGTGCTTTTTACTCGCAATTCACTCGAGGATTTGGTAAGATCTCTTGAATTTTAACGCTTACTTTCATCTTCACTGTCGTTGAGAATCATTTCAATCGCGCTTTATTTACTTTTCTTGCTTTTACCGTGCATTATTTTCGTACCGTTTCAAAGGGACTTGTATAAATCAACTAGTTGAAATCTTCTGATTTACATTCCAGATCTCGATAATACAGTTATCCTGCGCAAAAACTGGTTTTCTTTGCATTTTTCGCGATTTCCCCATCTGGGCTATCCAGATCTGCCAGTAAGTGGAAAATGATGAAATCTATTTCCAAATTCAATACCTGGGTCTTGCTTATTTTCATGGCGTTTTTTCACCTAGGACACGGGTTTTACCTCCCTGGTAGTTACCCTCACAAATATGCAGTGGGTGATGTCTTGAATATGAAGGTCGATTCTTTGACTTCAATAGAGACTTAAATACCCTTTAGCTATTATAGTTTACCGTTTTGTGAGCCAAAAGAGGGTATTAAGGATAGTGCAGAAAATCTTGGTGAGCTGCTGGGAGATAGGATTGAGAATTCTCCGTATAGATTTAAGATGTACACGAATCAGACTGAGATTTTTCTGTGCCAAACTAAGCCTTTGTCATCAGAGGAATCAAAACTTCTGAAAAAGAGGATTGATGAGATGTATCAGGTCAATGTGATTCTTGATAACTTGCCTGCTATTCGGTATGTACAGAAGGATGGAATTACATTGAGGTGGACTGGTTACCTTGTGGTGCTAAGTCGCAGGATGGCTACTTTTTGTTTAATCACTTGAAATTTACAGTCCTTGTAAATAGATACGAGGAGCCCAATGTGGCTCATGTTATGGGTACTGGGGATGCGGCTGAGTTGATACCGACAAATGGAAACTTGGGTTCCGAAGCACCTGGGTACATGGTTGTTGGTTTTGAGGTGGAGCCTTGCAGTTTCAAGCACAATGCTGACTCCCTGAAGAAGTTGGACGCGTATGACAAGTACCCGGCATCAATTAAATGTGATGGGAACACACCTGCCATGGCTATGCTATGGCTATTACAGAGAATGAGCTACTGGTTTTTACATATGAGGTGTCATTTGTAGAGAGGGACATCAAGTGGCCATCAAGATGGGATGTGTATTTGAAAATGGAGGGGAGCGAAAGTTCATTGGTTCTCGATTCTGAACTCGCTCATGGTAGTCACTTTCCTGGCTGGAATTGTTCTTGTAATATTTTTGGGGACTGTTAGGCGAGATCTTACTCGGTATGAGGAACTCGACAAGGAAGCTCAAGCCCAGATGAACGAGGAGTTGTCTGGATGGAAACTCATCGTGGGTGATGTTTTTCGTGTGCCTACTAATCCATCCCTTTTGTGCGTGATGGTTGGAGACGGAGTTCAGATTATTGGAATGGCTGTTGTGACGATCTTGTTTGCTGCCCTTGGATTTATGTCCCCAGCATCCCGTGGCACACTGATAACTGGTATGCTGTTTTTCTACATGATTCTTGGAATTGCGGCTGGATATGTCGCTGTTCGGATGTGGACAACCATCTTCAATGGAAATAAAAAGGGATGGATTTCAGTCTCATGGAACATTGCTTGTTTCTTCCCCGGTATATCCTTTCTCATTCTTACAACTTTGAATTTCCTATTGTGGGGTAGTCACAGCACTGGAGCAATTCCATTTTCATTATTTGTCATACTTATTTTGCTGTGGTTCTGTATCTCGGTTCCGCTTACCCTCGTGGGTGGTTACTATGGTGCAAAGGCACCTCATTTTGAATATCCTGTTCGAACTAACCAATTCCCCGCGAAATCCCTCCTCAGAAGTACCCATCTTGGCTTTTGGTTCTTGGGGCTGGTACCCTTCCTTTTGGAACACTTTTCATCGAGCTTTTCTTCATCATGTCAAGCATCTGGATGGGTCGCGTGTACTATGTTTTTGGATTTCTCCTCATAGTTCTTATGCTTTTGGTGGTAGTCTGTGCTGAGGTATCCCTTGTTCTTACTTACATGCATCTTTGTGTGGAAGGGTGGTGGAAATCTTTCTTTGCTTCCGGTTCTGTCGCCATATACATTTTCTTGTTCTCTATCCACCACCTGATATTTGATCTTAAGAGTTTGAACGGTCCCGTCTCAGCTACCCTTTACCTGGGTCATTCACTCTTCATGGTCCTAGCCATTATGCTCGCAACTGGCACGATTGGCCTTCTTTCATCATTCTGGTTCGTGCATTACCTGTTTCTTCAGTGAAGCTGGACTAAACTCATCTTCGACCATATACAGTTGTTCGAATCTGATGCACAGATGCTTTACAAAATTTTGTTCCTGTTTCCTTTTTTTGCTGTATTTGCTATCTAGTTTACTGGAATTTGCATTGGTGGCTAGATTTTTATTTCATATATGAGGCAAAATTTGACCTCTTTGTCCGATGTTTGTTTTATTGATTTGTACGATGCGGCTTTCAGTATAAGTCGTTCGTTCCCCATTCCTTGGATCTTGAGTTGAGATTTCAGCTTCACTTGCAATCCCTTTTTTCGAGTTTTCGAATCGAGAACTTATGATACAAGCTCGAATGTACACGTCGAGGGACTCGAGTTTGCACTATATCTCCTTATTTCTTATGCCACTTAAATTGTTATCCTGGAAACTTGAGTTTGAATCATATTTATGTATTTATTTGTTTTTTTTCAATATTATTTTATTTAATTTAATTATTTTCATGCATTGAATTCTTTCATGTACCATTGTTTCCAATAATTGCTTTTTAGAGAGACTTAAATCATGGTGATGCTTCGTTTTCCATAAATTTGGTGACCGGAAGCTTTTCAATCTTAGGTTTGAAAAACTTGAAAACTTGTGAGATGGGTTTTTAAAGCTCACAATTTATCGAACTTAATTGAGTATTTAACTTAAATTGATTGATATTTGGTTGGACTTGAATATGGGCATATCATTTCTGTCGAGTTGCCGAAATAACATTACTCTTAATCTTAACTAAGTGGTATTTATATTATTACTTAGTATATCAAATATATTCATTATGATAATTAGATAAATATTATATTAGATAACCAGTCATATAATAGACGATGAACCTATTTTTTGAGATCAGTGTGATTTTTTATAAAGAAAAACGTACTCTATAAATTACAAAAATATTTCATCTTCGTTTAATTAAAAAAAAAAAACCCATTTCAGTAAATGATTAATTTAGTTATTTAAATATATCACAATTCAATAAAATATTTGTTTACATTTTTAAAATATTAAATAAATAAATTACATGATATTACGTCTAGCTTAAAAAATTATCAGAAAAAATATTCTTAAATTCAATAAAAAAAAAAATAGAAATAGAACACAAATATCATTTATCGTGAATTTTTTTTACCGCCAATTGACTTTTGGATGTAAGTGACGCTCCAAAATATCTGTAATTAATAGTTTACTAAAAAATAGTTTTTTACAAATATAGGTGAGAGGACTTGGCCCCACAAAGGCACCGTCCCAAAGACCACCTCCATACGTGCCGGTTCATGCAACAAAGCTGCCCACATATGCCGCAAATGTCTCTCACGCAACACGTTAGCAAACACCCCACGTTTTTTTCTTCAATTAACCTACGCCCATCGATTCCAACCATCAAATGCAAAGAGAACACCCAACAAATTCATTTTCCAAATAGACTAGGCAGGCGGTGAAGCAAGCAGTATCACATGGCGACGGGGGCAGCCGGAGACGGGCTTCTCCGGGGTATGTTCGAGGGCTGCATCTCCGGCGGAGACATGGGTGTCAAACGGCGGCCGTATCACAAAAATTGCGGTTGCGCTTTACACGAATCGCGCGGGAGCTGCAAGCATTCGTCCCGGTACAGCGTCGTTTCCTATCCCATCAGGCGGTCGTGGAGCGAGGGCTGTCTGTCGTTGATGGGGGCCGCTGGCCAATCCTCGCCGTGTTCCTCCCCCAACCCAGCCGTGGGCGGGATCAAGAGAGTGCAGACGCAATTGGTGTTGTGCAAAGAGGAAAACGAAGAGGTGGAGGAGGCGAGTGTTTGAATTTTGATGATACTAGCAAGCTTTGAATTTTTGTTTTTTTGTTTTTTGTTTTTCATTTACGAGGATGTAGTTTTTCAGAATAATATCCGTGCCTGGTTTTTGGATACAAACGCAATCATGTTTGCATTAATTAATTCACATCAACCCCAAAAAAAAATCATGTTATTGTAGATTAAAAATCTATTTTTTGTAGCAGTTGCCCGAAATTGGATGTACGTAATTGTTTGATTATGGAAAACAAATTAGATACATGAAAAGAGAAAAGTAAGATTATTTTTTCTAAGCCAAAAAAAAAACATTTTTAAAAAAAATATATATTTTCAATTTCTTAATAAATTATGTTGTCATATATATAAATTATAATATAATCATTAGATTGTCGTGTGGGAGAATTGGAGAAAAATCCCCATCCACAAACTAGTTTTTGCGTTCAGTACCTGAGTCAGAAATTTTTTTACTGAACTCCCTGACCCATCAAAAAACTTATTTCACACTGCCTGGGCGGAAAAAAAAAAAGCGTATTTAGCGACGGTTTAAAAAATCCGTCGCTATTTAAATATAGCAACGGATATAAGTACAACCGTCGCTAAATTTGATATTGCGACGGTTTCTGGCTAAACTGTCGTCATTAGCGACGGTTTAATAAAAACCGTCGCTATTTGATCCATTTTTTAAAATTTTTCTCTTACACGATTAAATATATAAATTTAGAATTTGTGCATATATTCTGAGAAGAACTACTAACAAAAAAATACAAACTCATGTCTCGATTTAATAAAGTAAGAGTTGGGAAATCAACTCTTTATCATGGTTTTAATCCACCTAACACAAGTCAGTAGCATAATAATTTCCAGCACAAAATAGGTTAATTCAAGCATACAATCACAATAATTTCAGTATATTTCATACACTATTGAGCACATAAATTGCGAATTTGAGCATATATTTCAAGGAGAACTACTAGCATAAAAAATCAAACTCATATCTCAATTTATTGAATAAGAGTTATGAAATCAACTAATTACCATGATTTTAATATACCTAACAAAAGTTGATATCATAATAATACTCAGCACAAAATAGGTTAATTTCATCACACAAACACAACAATTTTAGCATATTTCGTACTCTAGTAAATACATAAATTGAGAATTTGAGCACATATTACGAGGATGACCACTAGCATAAAAAAGTAAACTCATATATCAATTTATTGAGTAAGAGTTGGGAAACCAACTCCTTACCATGATTTTAATCTACATAAACAAAAGTCAATATCATAATAATATTCAGCACAAAATAGGGTAATTTCACCATATAACCAAAACAATTTCAGTATATTTCATATTATATTAGGTACACAAATTGAGAATTTGAGCATAAATTTCGAGAGAAACCACTAACATAAAAATGCAAACTCGTGTCTCAATTTAATGAGTAAGAGTTGATAAACAACTCATTACCATGATTTTAAGCTATTTAACAAAAGTAAATATCATAATAAAATAAGTTGATTCAAGTATACAACAATAACAATTTCAGTATATTTCGTACTCTATTGGGTATATAAATTGAAAATTTGAGTATATATTACAATGGAAACCAGTAGCATAAAAAAGCAAACTCGTGTCTCAATTTAATGAGTAAGATTTGAGAAACAACTCATTACCAAGATTTTAAGCTATTTAACAAAAGTAAATATCATAATAATATTCAGAACAAAATAAGTTGATTCAAGTATACAATCACAACAACTTCAGTATATTTCGTATTCTATTGGGTATATAAATTGAAAATTTGAGCATATATTACAAGGAGAACCAGTATCATAAAAAAGCAAACTCGTGTCTCGGTCTATTGATTAAGATTTGAGAAGTCAACTCATTACCATGATTTTAATCCACCGAACAAAAGCCAATATCATAATAATATTTAGCACAAAATAGGGTAATTCCACCATACAACCACAACAATTTCAATATTTTTTTATGTATTATATTGGGTACATGAATTGAGAATTTGAGCATAAATTTTTAGAGAAGCCACTAGCAAAAAAATGCAAAATCATGCCTCAATTTTAATGGGTAAGAGTTGAGAAATTAACTTTTTACCATGATTTTAGTCCACCTAACACAACAATTTCAGTATACAACCACAACAATTTAAGTATACGAAATATACTTAAATTGTTGTGGTTGTATACTGAAATTGTTGTGGATTAAAGTATAACGTGCTGGAAATCATTATGCTGCTGACTTGTGTTAGGTGGAATTGTTGTGGATTAAAGTATAACGTTATACTTTAATCCACAACAATTTCAGTATACAACCACAACAATTTAAGTATATTTCGTATACTTAAATTGTTGTGGTTGTATACTGAAATCATGGTAAAAAGTTAATTTCTCAACTCTTACCCATTAAAATTGAGGCATGATTTTGCATTTTTTTGCTAGTGGCTTCTCTAAAAATTTATGCTCAAATTCTCAATTCATGTACCCAATATAATACATAAAAAAATATTGAAATTGTTGTGGTTGTATGGTGGAATTACCCTATTTTGTGCTAAATATTATTATGATATTGACTTTTGTTCGGTGGATTAAAATCATGGTAATGAGTTGACTTCCCAAATCTTAATCAATAGACCGAGACACGAGTTTGCTTTTTTATGATACTGGTTCTCCTTGTAATATATGCTCAAATTTTCAATTTATATACCCAATAGAATACGAAATATACTGAAGTTGTTGTGATTGTATACTTGAATCAACTTATTTTGTTCTGAATATTATTATGATATTTACTTTTGTTAAATAGCTTAAAATCTTGGTAATGAGTTGTTTCTCAAATCTTACTCATTAAATTGAGACACGAGTTTGCTTTTTTATGCTACTGGTTTCCATTGTAATATATGCTCAAATTTTCAATTTATATACCCAATAGAGTACGAAATATACTGAAATTGTTATTGTTGTATACTTGAATCAACTTATTTTATTATGATATTTACTTTTGTTAAATAGCTTAAAATCATGGTAATGAGTTGTTTATCAACTCTTACTCATTAAATTGAGACACGAGTTTGCATTTTTATGTTAGTGGTTTCCCTCGAAATTTATGCTCAAATTCTCAATTTGTGTACCTAATATAATATGAAATATACTGAAATTGTTTTGGTTATATGGTGAAATTACCCTATTTTGTGCTGAATATTATTATGATATTGACTTTTGTTTATGTAGATTAAAATCATGGTAAGGAGTTGGTTTCCCAACTCTTACTCAATAAATTGATATATGAGTTTACTTTTTTATGCTAGTGGTCATCCTCGTAATATGTGCTCAAATTCTCAATTTATGTATTTACTAGAGTACGAAATATGCTAAAATTGTTGTGTTTGTGTGATGAAATTAACCTATTTTGTGCTGAGTATTATTATGATATCAACTTTTGTTAGGTATATTAAAATCATGGTAATTAGTTGATTTCATAACTCTTATTCAATAAATTGAGATATGAGTTTGATTTTTTATGCTAGTAGTTCTCCTTGAAATATATGCTCAAATTCGCAATTTATGTGCTCAATAGTGTATGAAATATACTGAAATTATTGTGATTGTATGCTTGAATTAACCTATTTTGTGCTGGAAATTATTATGCTACTGACTTGTGTTAGGTGGATTAAAACCATGATAAAGAGTTGATTTCCCAACTCTTACTTTATTAAATCGAGACATGAGTTTGTATTTTTTTGTTAGTAGTTCTTCTCAGAATATATGCACAAATTCTAAATTTATATATTTAATCGTGTAAGAGAAAAATTTTAAAAAATGGATCAAATAGCGACGGTTTTTATTAAACCGTCGCTAATGACGACAGTTTAGCCAGAAACCGTCGCAATATCAAATTTAGCGACGGTTGTACTTATATCCGTTGCTATATTTAAATAGCGACGGATTTTTTAAACCGTCGCTAAATACGCTTTTTTTTTCCGCCCAGGCAGTGTGAAACAAGTTTTTTGATGGGTCAGGGAGTTTAGTAAAAAAATTTCTGACTCAGGTACTGAACGCAAAAACTAGTTTGTGGATGGGGATTTTTCTCCAATTCTCTCTTGTCGTGTTTTGTCCTAGGTCGAAGCCCGCACAAACGTAACTGCATCATAGATTCTTATTGCAATTATTTCGTTTTCATTGTAGCCTTATGAAACAGACACATTAATGATAGATTTCCATGGATTTGATAGATTTTTATTGACTTTTGTAGAATCTCACATGTTTGTAAACAGAATTTCATTTGTAAGATTTTGATAGATATTTGTAGACTTTTGTAGACTTTTTGTAAAAAATATTACAATTACATTTTAAAAAATCAAAATTTCAATATATATTATTTCTTCCAACTAGTAATTATTTAACATAAATAACATATTCACTTTGAAATAAATTTATTTATTTAAAAGGTAAATATATTTAATATATGAAAAAAATCACAATTCAATTTAACAAAATTAAAATTTCAATCACCGTGTCTATACAAAAAGCCTAAATGAAAGAATTTACCAAAAAAAATTAGTAGGCTCGTGAATTGGTCTATTTACAGTAAAAATAGCTTTCTTTTTTTTTTTCTTTTTTTTTTTTCCCAAGGTAATTTTACTTATTTTTATTTATTTGGCCTTTTGGTGATCCTAACCTATAAGATGAAAATATGAAATCTTTACACTGACGAAAGCTATTCTTTTCCTTATGAAATTGTTGAAATATTATTAAAATTATTAAATTAATTTTAATTTATCTAGCAATATAATTGATACGATATGATTTGGTTTGAATTTGTATCTAAAACTAACAAAACATTAGTTGAACACCCCTATATGAGATGTATGTAAGTATTTTATGAAAAGAACTATAACATATGAATTGCTGTAACAGATAGTATACCAACGACCAGAAAGCTTCTCAAGTGTTCTTTCAAATGACGCCATCTTTTTTTCTCTCAGATTCGTGGAAAATCCATCAACTCACCATGATTTGAATATATATAAATCATAATATATTTTTTTTTATCAAATCAATAACGATTCAAGAAAAGATTCATACCTTTAAATTTGGAGAAACCCTCGATTTGTCTTTAGAGAGGAGAAAACACCGTCTTTTGAGTGAGAAAGAGAGATATATGGGTGAGAATGAGAAAATGCTGTCTTTTTATTCTATTAAAAGTCTACCAAAATCTCTAGGGTGAGTAGAAGACAATTTTTGAGTTTTTATAGTTGTACCTAGAGTTTTAAGGTTTGTACATAGATAATTATATTAGAATCATTGTAAATCTATGGAAATATTGGATACCTATAGATTTTTAAAAAGTCAAGTTTGAATACCACTATACTTTTCATGACTCTAGAAAAATCTAATTTGGATACCACAAAACTTTTATAGAGTTTATAAAAATCTATGTTCAATACCCTAGACTTTAAACTCTACAAAATTCAATAAAAGTAATTAAATTTCCAATGTGGAATACACCTCCTTTACAGATTGTGCAGGAAGAAGAAGAGCGGCCGCCGATATTGGGTGGGTGCAAAAATTTGTTGATAAAAGTCTACCAAAATCTCGAGGTTGAGTAGAAGAGAATTTTTTATTTCTAATTGTTGTACCTAGTGTTTTAAATTTTGTACATAAAGAAATCTATAAAAATCATGGAAAATCTATGAAAATTTTGGATACTTATAGATTTTCATAGAGTCTTCAAAAATCAAATTTGAATACCACTTTACTTTTAACAACTCTACAAATCCTAATTTGGATACCTCAAAACTTTTATAGAGTCTACAAATATCCATGTTGAATACCTCTAGATTTCTAAAATCCATGAAAATCATCAAAAGTAATTAAATTTCCTAGATTGAATATACCCCCATTAGTAAAAAAATGTTCATACGAATCGAGCCTGCAAAAGCGAGACACCAACTCTGATTAGGGTAGTGTCGATGCTACCTGTAGGGGCAGTGTTTCAAAGGATCTGGACCGTTGATTTTAAAAAATTTGATGGACCCCACATATGAATTGGTGGATCCCGCATATGTGTGATTAAAACTGGACCTTTGATCTCCTCATGAGCCATGGGGGCAGTGCCCCATGAGGCAGGGTGAAATATTCCTCTGATTAGGGTATGCAGGGATGCTTCCATCCTATATGTAGGGGCACTATCTCCATGATAGAATCAAAGATTCAAATTTAGTCACACATACATGAGATCCACCAATTTTTTTAAAATCATATATGTGTGTGAATCTTGTCCATCCAAACTATTTGGAAGTACTACTCCCATATGTAGCATCGAAACAACCGACAGACCTTAGAGAGAGAAAAGCTCTTTTTAAAGCTGTTAGTTTTCCTAAACCACATAAAAAAAAACATTTTTTAAATAAATTATATTATGATATATAATCATTAGATTGTCCAACATAGTTTCATGTCCTACGTCCAAGCCCTCACAAACATGACTACGCAAAATAAACTCTTGTAACTACTTTATTATCATCATAAGTTTATGAAAAGGGTCCATCCAAGTTACTACATAAATCCATTACAATTGAGTCGTTCCGAATATATTTTTATAACCCATATAATAACAGGGATATCACATATTACAAATAGTGTCCGATAACATGTTATACGAAGTGACCATATATGATGCATATCCTATCTAAACATATCACGAGTGTCGAATAATTGATCATCCTAAATTATTCCACCACACTTTCGAGGAACCTTCTCTTCCCCCGCCCACACACACCCCACCCGACCCTACCCTACCCCTATATCAGTGTACATCATATATAGCACCACTCTTCCCCCTATAATAATTTCAATGGATCGAAAGAAATAATATTCAACACTATCAAAAGCCTTTATTTCCCCTAACTTCAATTCCCAGAAACAAAATATTAATTTTCTTAGCAAGAATCCATCCATCAATTAAATGGCAGGCATGCTACCTGGAGTCGAAGCTGCAAGAAGAAGAAAATGCCACCAGAGCTCCGAATCACTCCCGGCAACAGCTTCCTACGGTGGCTTCTCCATGAGGCGCTCTTCTCTTACTTCAGCCTCTTTCATGGTACTAATCATCGGATAATTCCAATCCAATCCAATCCAATCCAATCCAATCTATTATGCATATAATAGTTATGTTGTATTTTCTTCTGTTTTGGACTCAATCTGCAGCGGAATCCGGCGAAGCAGGCATTGTTTGATGAGAGCGAGCTTGGCGGGGAAGCGAGGGAGGCGAAGAAGAGATTGGATGCAAGGCTGCAGCATCGATGCAAGTCGCAAAGCAAAAGGTTGGTCGGTACAGACGATGATTTCAATATAATTCGTATTAAATTATTCCTTCTTGAAATTGCACTTGCTCAGTTGCTTGGCTGGAATTATTTAGGTTTTGTAGTCAGCATCATTATGTAATGATAAATAAATAAGAAAATATGAAATAATCATCAAAGATAATATTGGCTATAAAATTTGGAATATAAAGATTGATCGGCATCCGATAAATTGATTTTTTGAATGGTAATGTAAACGACCATTTGTCAACTCTATTCATCGATGCTTCGACAGAGGTAAGAAGGATATTGGTAGGAGCAATTTTACCTGTAATTTTATAATCGGCTGTCGATTAAAAATAAATAAATAAATTAAGTGCAGGCCGAAAATAATAAAATTTTAAAATTTATGATTGTGAAACCTCGTGTATCAGGACTAATGATGATTATTCGATCTACAATGTGTAACATTCCCATCAAATTAATGTTTTAGTTTAAGTTTTATAATGTCCCAAAGTTTTTTTTTTTTTTTAAAGTTGAGAAACTTTGATTCCGTTACCTTTGTCATTTCTCCATTTTTATAATATATTTTTTTACCCAATATAAGTTTATGTAATTTATATTTTATTTACGCGTGGGCGATTTCAGATCATCGAGTGAACAAGCGAAAGAAGAGCCGAAGAAATTAAAATGGTTAAAAAAAAAGTGGAAATCAAGTGAAGAGGAGGAATGTGCAGTTTGTTTGGAGCAAGTTAAGGGGGAGGAGGGAGAGAGCATAATGCATTTGCCTTGTGTTCATAAGTTTCACACCGAGTGTTTGGTCCCATGGTTGGAGACCAATGCCAATTGCCCTTGTTGTAGAATGGAAATTCATTAATAAATATAATTTGAGATATCTTAAATTTTAATATATATATATATATATATTTATATATATATATATATATATATGTCGAATTGATCTATAAGAAAATTATATAGAGAAGGAATTAATTAAAAAATTTGAAATACAATAATTATAAAGTCGTTTTAGATGGAAAAATAAGACGAAATAATATTTTAAAGAACCATGTGAAAGAAGTTATTTATTTATCTATTGTATATAATAGCAAAACATTAACCCCAACCTTGAACACAGCAAGGAAATATCATAAATAAAAGGAAAAATAAGATGGGCCATATCGGCTGGCTATATTGCGAATATGAGCTTAATTTATAATGGTGGAAAGAATCCTAACATCTCCACCAGCGGGTTACCGATTTCGGAGTCTAATGCACTTCAATGTTTGATGACCCTGAGAATTTACGAAATTCTTGGAACCAGAGAAAATGTGGTCACACGAAAACACTCATTGCGCGTTTGATAGGTGCCTTGAAGGTTGAAAGTGCAGTAATACTGGGGCTTCATGGTTAAGGTTGGGGTTTCATGGTTAAGGTGTTGCATTACATCTAGGGATTGCGGTTTGACTTCTGTGGAGGCATAAGTACTTGGCCTCGCTAAGACTTGAGGCTGGACTATGGTCTTGCTTTTTAATAACTATGATTTGCAGGGGCGGAGCCAGGATACAAAATTACTTGGGGTTGGCTCCGTCCCATATGGTATTTAATAAAATAAATAATTAAATAAAAAATTTAAAATAAAAAATATGTAAACATTGTCTTCATTAAAACATAGAACAAGAGTATTTAATATTTAATACCTTAAAAAACATGAAGCTAAAACACTACTGAAGTTGTGCTCTTCGATTCTTCTTAGAATAAAACTCATTAATTATTAAATCGTTATCAATTTTTTCAACCAAATCTCGTTCGATGTAGATTACCATAGAATCTCCAAAAAACTCTGCTTCCATTTTGTTACGAAGAGCTGTTTTAACAAGTTTCATTGCTGAAAATGCTCGTTCCGTTGTTGATGTAGAAACGGGGAGAGTTAAAACAAGACGAATCAACCTGTAAATTAAATAAATATATCAGAATCGATAAATAAGTAAACGACGTAGATAAAAATATATAAATCACCTGTCAATCAAATCGTAGGTTCCTGACTTATTTGTCTCAAATAATCTTCGACATAATTCAGAAATAGTTGATAAATTCTGAAATCTTTCATGGCCAGCAATCGGCTCAAATATAGTACTTACAATCAACAATTTAATATATATCAATTATCGAAATTCAAGAAAACCAAAATACCCAAATTTCGGAACACTAAAATCTGAAATTACCTTTAAAATTTGAAATCTAACTAAGAACAACAAGAACGAACCGTAGAAAGTCTAACACTAAGATTTCTTCATGATTTTCGATGAAAACGGCAACCGATGGGCGACGGCTGATTTCAAGACGACAAAGAAACTTCGAAATTTTGGTATTAAAAGAAAGCTTATGCCGTGGGTTTTCCGAATCTACAATCAATTTTGAAAAATGGCGATCGATGATGAAGTTACGGCCATTTGAAATAATGAAAATTGTGATAGTTTGAGATAAAATAATAAAGATGGACAAGTGAAAAAAAGAGAAAATATAGATTGAGTTTTGGGACTAATCAATAAAATTTTTAAAATAAAACATATACATATATATGGCTATCAATAAAATTTTTAAAATAAAACATATATATATAATTTTTTTTTTTAAAATTAGGTTGGGCTGGGGCTGGAGCCCAACCCAGCCCCACCATAGCTCCGCCCCTGATGATTTGGGTTTAGAAACTTGATACCCAATTATTGAGAAAGTGTCGTGTGTTTTTACGAGTACCTCTTGGTTTGTTCTCGTTAAGATTTTATCCATGGGTCAGCATCTTCCTGGAATTTGCTCAAAATTTTAAAATCCCACTTTGCATCTGTATCAGAAAGAATTTTATTGTGTAGGTAACGAGGCTCGTTCATCTCGTTTCCAAGCGTTCAAGTTTCGTAATAGGTATGTGTGCCTGCAGCTATGACTTTTGTTTTACATTTTGACTGTTGATTGTATCTCATGGCATATGCCATTTGCGTATATATTCTCAGGCACTTACCATGATGAAAGGCATGAGATTGCGAATGTGCTGGAAGATGCAAGGTTGAGGATAACACAAGGGAGAAAGATCAGTAGTGTCAAGGATTTCATTTAGTTATTGTCTAGTTTTGTTTCACAGACTTGTAGTGGGGAGTCCTCTCCCATGCTCTCTTTTGGTGACCTGCACTCTTACAAATATTGACCTGCA
The DNA here is from genome assembly GCF_022965805.1 of Primulina eburnea. Taxonomy (NCBI): domain Eukaryota; kingdom Viridiplantae; phylum Streptophyta; class Magnoliopsida; order Lamiales; family Gesneriaceae; genus Primulina; species Primulina eburnea. Next base: position 24,827 of record NW_027331256.1, read on the forward strand.
GCTGGAACCAAGCAATGGAGTTGATGGATTGCTTTCATTTCTACATGAAGATGTCTAGTTTATGCATTAAGTCACCAATCTCTTTAAGTGTGCGTAGCAATGTTAGGATTTTTTTATTTGGTTAATTAATGGAGGCAGAGATGATATGAGATGCTGCAGCTAATGCATGAAAGGAATCAAGCCAATACCTTAGAATTCAAAATATCAGTTTAGGAGCTATAGATCAAGAAATGTTGCAGTAGCCTACGGTATATTTCCTTTAGAAATCTAATTAATAGGATGGCATAGGGCTTGAGCTAATATCAGCTCATCATTTTGTTTCATCTATGAAACCTCTCCTTCCCTTTACTTATCTTCTTTCTTCCCTTGAGCATCTATAATTGAGATCTATAGTTCAAGCTGTTGCAACTATTTCTGTTGTTTTGTTATATGATTGTTCTTGTTAAGTTGGTCCATTATACATCACACAGCTGAAAAATGATCTTGAAGAGGGAAACATAGGCATAATCCGGGGCATTGTTAAATGTTACTTCACTGATAGTTCTTCCAAAAATACGAGTTTTTTTTGGTTTGTGTATTTAATTATGTGTACCAAGTTACCAGCAATCCATTCATGAACCGAGCTTTTCCTTTATGATGTATATTTCTAATACACAAAAATGCCTTTATATTTGCAGTCTTATGATGATGAAAATGGATCTGCTCCTTCGAGCATTAGAAGCCAATCATTTTCTTTATCTTCATACTACCAGTTCATGTATGAAGTATTGAACAAAATCGGTAAGCTTTTTGTCATGGATAGATAAATCCTCTGTTGAAACTTGAAAGCATGGGTTTCAAATGATATTGTTGTTAGGTACAATTGAAATCAATCATGAGCAAAACAATACTGTATCATAAACCAACAACAAAACGAATTATAAATGTGTCAAATTATATTCTGACGCCTCCTATGCAGCTTTCGGTACACTTTTTAATATATATGTGTGGAAACAAATATACCATACACATAAAAATGTAGTAGATGCCATATGTAACGTTTATTTATGTGAATCTGCCGGTTGGGCTCTATTGTTTTTCTTTTAATTTATCCATACCTTCTTGACGTAGTTGCTCAAGACTTCCACTGAATTGATCTTTTTGTTGTTATAGGAAAAGATGAATATGGTCGTGTCTTTGAATGTAAACACAAACTCGACGAGATGATGTACGCATTGAAAAAGATTCCATTCAATGAAGATAATAAAGATCAGGTCATCCAGCAAGTTCTTCTCTTTCTTTCCATGTGAAATTTTTAAGCATTGTTGGTTGGCCTCGGATTTTGTTTTGAAATATAAAATGATCAGGGAGGTCAAGATAATGGCGCAATTGCATCATCCAAACATTGTTCTTTACCATCAGGTAATTTACAATTTTGTTAAATAACTCGCTATCCTGACCTATGACAATTATAAAATATTGATACCTAAAGCTTATTTTTTTATTATTCTTTTTGCAGTCTTGGATTGAGGAAGGTTATGATCTATCCAGTGCAGATGATGAGTCATATGGGACAGATACTTCTAATCCACCAACCAAGACACTCTATGTGGCAATGGAGTTTTGCCATGGGGGTAAAATAAAAATTTGTTTGCTTTCTTATTTAGCAAATAATATTTGTTTCGAATCAACCCTGATAAACTGCTAATTGATTTGAAGGACATTGGAAGGCATAATAAAAAACCTACTGGATCTGGGTACGATTTTGAAGTATTTTACGTAGATGGCCAAAGGTTTGGTACACATCCACGAAAAGGGCATAATCCACAGAGACTTGTCTAAGCAAAATGTAATACTGGACTCAAATGGGAACATCAAAATAGGAGATTCCGGATTTGGTAAGTTTGTTTTGATAATGTTATTTACTCTCTTTTAGTTTTTAAATCTAACTTTTTGCAATTATTTCTATCAGCCATGCTCCTTGATAGAGGAGCAGACGGCAGTTCAACGGTAAGTACATCCGGACTAGTAGGAAATGTATCCTACCGTGCTCCAGAAATGACAAGATCTCCTACGTTTATAAATGATAAGACATATATCTTCTCGCTCGGATTGATGATGTTTGAGGTGGTTCATCACATGCCGACTCAATCCGAAAGAGCACATAAATTTGATCAAATAAGAAATGGTTCGTTAGATTGGAGCACTATAAATCTGATGTCCTGTGATTTTATCATCGAGCTATTGGAAATCAATCCATGCAATCGTATTTCCGCGAAAGAAGTTTTGGATTTAGTTGGGGATTTGAGAGAATTATAATTTTTCATTAATGTAAACATACTGTTGGATTCTTGTTATGTCCCGTATTCTTTATTTTTATTTTTTAACTGTTGGATTCTTGTTATGTCATGTTTTCTTTTATTTTTATTTTTTAACCAAACAAATTGTAAGTATGGTTACATTAATGAAAAATTAAAAGTCTCTCAAATCCCCAACTAAATCCAAAACTTCTTTCGCGGAAATACGATTGCATGGATTGATTTCCAATAGCTCGATGATAAAATCACAGACATCAGATTTATAATGCTCTAATCTAACGAACCATTTCTTATTTGATCAAATTTATGTGCTCTTTCGGATTGAGTCGGCATGTGATGAACCACCTCAAACACCATCAATCCGAGCGAGAAGATACCCGTTTTATCATTTATAAACGTAGGAGATCTTGTCATTTCTGGAGTACGGTAGGATACATTTCCTATTGGTCCGGATGTACTCACCGTTGAACTGTCGTCTGCTCCACTATCAAAGAGCATGGCTGATAGAAATAATTGCAAAAAGTTAAATTTAAAAACTAAAAGAGAGTAAATAACATTATAAAATCAAACTTACCAAATCCGAAATCTCCTATTTTGATGTTCCCATTTGAGTCCAGCATTACATTTTGCTTAGACAAGTCTATGTGGATTATGCCCTTTTCGTGGATGTGTACCAAACCTTTGGCCATCTGCGTAAAATACTTCAAAATCGTACCCAGATCCAGTGGATTTTTTATTATGCCTTCCAATGTCCTTCAAATCAATTAGCAGTTTATCAGGGTTAATTCGAAACAAATACTATTTGCTACATAAGAAAGCAAACAAATTTTTATTTTGCCCCCCATGGCAAAACTCCATTGCCACATAGAGTGTCTTGGTTGGTGGATTAGAAGTATCTGTCCCATATGACTCATCATCTGCACTGGATAGGTCATAACCTTCCTCAATCCAAGACTGCAAAAAGAATAATAAAAAAATAAGCTTTAGGTATCAATATTTTATAATTGCCATAGGTCAGGATAGCGAGTTATTTAACAAAATTGTAAATTACCTGATGGTAACAAACAATGTTTGGATGATGCAATTGCGCCATTTTCTTGACCTCCCTGGTCATTTTATATTTCAAAACAAAATCCGAGGCCAGCCAACAATGCTTAAAAATTTCACATGGAAAGAAAGAGAATGAAATCTTTTTTACTGCGTACGTCATCCCGTCGAGTTTGTATCTACATTCAAAGACACGACCATATCCGCCTATTCCTGTAACAACAAAAAGATCAATTCAATGGAAGTCGTGAGCAACTACGTCAAGAAGGCACAAATATATTAAAAGAAAAACAATAGAGCCCAACAGACAGATTCATATAAATAAACGTTATATATGTATCTGTTACATTTTGATGTGTGTGCTGTATTTGTTTCCACACATATATATTAAAAAGTGTGCTGATAGCTGTATAAGAGGCGTCAGAATATAATTTGACATGATTAGAATTCATTTCAGGTTTATGATACAGTATTGTTTTAATGATTGATTTCAATTGTACCTAACATCAATATCATTTGAAACCCGTACTTTCAACAAAGGATTTATCGATCCAAGACAAAAAGCTTACCGGTTTTGTTCAATACTTCATACATGGACTGGAAGTATGAAGATAAAGAAAATGCTTGGCTTCTAATGCTCGACGGAGCAGATCCACTTTCATCGTCATAAGACTGCAAATATAAATGCATTTTAGTGTATTAGAAAGACATCATAAAGGAAAAGCTCGGTTCATGAATGGATTGTTGGTAACTTGGTACACAGAATTAAATACACAAACCAAAAAAACTCACACTTTTGGAAGAACTATCCGTGAAGTAACATTTAACAATGCCTAAGATTCTGCCTATCTTTCCCTCTTCAAGATCATCTTTCAGCTGCGTTGATGTATGAACTTAACAAGAATAATTGTATGACAAAACAACACAAATAGTTGCAACAACTTGAACTATGGACAGCAACTATTGATGCCAAAGGGAAGAAAGAAGATAAGTGAAGGGGAAGGGGAGGTTTCACAGATGAAAAAAATGATGAGCTGATATTAGCTTAAGCCCTATGCCATCCTATTAATTAGATTTCTAAAGGAAATATACAGTAGGCTACTGCAACATTTCTCGATCCATAGCTCCTAAAATGATTTCGTGTTCTAAGGTATTGGCTTAATTCCTTTCATGCATTAGCTGCAGCATCTCATATCATCTCTGCCTCCATGGATTAACCAAATAAAAATCCTAATATTGCTACACACACTTAAAGAGAGTGGTGATGTAATGCATAAACTAGACCTCTTCATGTAGAAATGGAAGTAATCGATCAACATTGCTTGGTTCCAGCTAGAGGTCAATATTTGTAAAAGTGCAGGTCACCAAAAGAGAGCATGGGAGAGGACTCCCCACTGCAAGTCTGTGAAAGAGAAAAAAAATAATCAAATTGGGAAGAAAGTCCTCTACACCATCGATGTCCTGAAAAAAATTGAAGAATTGAACATGTACCCAAGGTCCACAGATATCACAATCGGGAATCCCAATTGAACAGTCACAGCATCTCTATAATCTGTGATCCTGAAGCACTCAAAATAAGATACATCAAAAGCAAGGAATTAGTGTCTGAATGATGGAGTGTGTTTTCTTCCAGGAATACATTAATTCAAGATAACTTACTCAACCTGGAACATCATTAACAATCACACCTAAAAATACCTATTTAAGCTATAATCGATGAGCTCCTCAATGCCAATAATTAATCCACACGCTACAGATTCTGGTTGAATCATGAGATTATGTTTACTAACATGAAACATAGTTTAATGCATAAATCCACTTCTCTCTTTTGAACATTAGTCGGAGTGATGAATAATGAGGATTTACAAAACAACTAACTGAGAACATGCAAAATCAACCTTTGAACTAGTCACGTACATCATGTGAAAAATATAGAGTCAAAAATTTATCTGAAATACCAGCAGAAATTAAATGAGAAGAACAATAATTAACGATAAAAAAGTTTCTATCCTGACAATGCGAGAAATCAAACGACAAAATTTAAAATAATTTCATGAGTAAACGTACTTACATCGAGTTTAAACCATGGATTAACGTGCTGTATCTTTCCATGTCCAAAATTCTGCTGTAGGAAGGAGAGGGAGAGTAGACGAAGCTGGGAAAAGCGTGGAATGAGCACAGTACTGTGGAGTGTAAACTGCTGCTCAGTGTACGATAGTAACGGAGAAGGAGAAGTGTTCCCCGCGCATAATTGGTGGGCCGGGCTATATCAATGGGCTGAGTGGAAATAAACTTATTTTTAAATTATTGTTATTTTATAAAATACTGTGGATGAATTAATTTTTTTCGTTTAGGTAATTAGACTAAATTAAACAAAACACTAATTTCCTAGATATAAATATTCTCTCAATTTTAATATATAGGGCTATTTCTTGAATGTACTGTAGATTTTTATTTTTTTTGTATAGGTTAGTTACTCTTGAATTTATCTAAAAATTTGTCATTTTTTTAGTAAAAAATAAATGTTATGGATGCGTCAAGGTTGAAATGGAATTTTAAGGTGTTTCTTTCTGCACATTCTAACGGGCTTGTTTGATTTTTTTTTTTTTAAATGGCTCATTTAAATCGTTAAATCTGACGTAAATACTGCTCCGGTTGAGAATTCTAATGGGCTTGATCATAGCGATATCCTCACAAATTTTCTTGGGCATTTAAGTAGGTTAGAGTAACCCACAAGGCCTTTCTGTTGAATACTCGGTAGTTTGGCATAGATAGATTGCCACATGCATGTCCAAAGAAAGCCCATGATTTTCAAAGGCGATTTGCTGGATAAAAAATATCGTCCTTCGTACAAAAGAAACCCATACCTTATAGAAATATTTGAAATTCTGGTGGACATATGCGGATGCCCTTTGCAAAATTTTTTGCTTAAACTATGCCTCTGGTGCGTGCCATCGATCTGGAACTTGAATTGGACACCTTGGAAGCGTCATATTCAAGAATAAATGCCTTAGCAAAAGTCAAATGTCCAAGGACCGGAGTTGAAGTTAAGACATCTGCATGTGACAAATCTTTGATAGCTGTTTGTGCGTGGTTGGTAGTCTGCAAAACTCACCCACTCATCCCCAAATACTTGATAGCATGTTGATCTTGGCTCGACTTTGCAAACAAATTCTAATGCAAAAGGCATATTCACACACAATGATTTCCTTATAAAAGTTAAAATAAATTTATTTCATTTCAATAAAATCTTGACAGTAAAAGTCCGATCTCTTGTAAAATGTAAAAGACCAACAAATTTCTGCACTAGCCACAGAGTCCAACTGGTTTGTACAAGGGTATCATTGCATTGCTCGAAGGACTCTTCACAGTGACAGTCAGTCTTCGAAATGAATTCACAAATCAATTATTTTTTTCCCTATAAAACTTTTAATGCAGACTTCTAATTATTGGTATTCTACAATAGAATATGGGAAAGAGAAAGTGTAGAATCAAAACTTTCAATAAATTAACAAGTTTCAAACATAAATTCCTCAAGAAAGAAAAAATCCTATACAATATAAATAGCATAATCATAACTTAAAAGGTCGTCTCATAAAATCCTAAGCTCTACTAATCTTTTTCCTTTGCGTCATCCTCATCCTCATCCTCAACTTCATCCAGCACCTTCAACAAATCATAGCCTTCATCGTGATCAGCGGCAGGGAATATATAAGCAAAAGGAATGGGCCACAAGAAACAATCCACAGACAGAACATCATAGTGCATGCACACATACCTACCATGAAACTTGGAACAATTGGAAACAGGATGAACAAGTCCCTGTACCTACACAATCAAATTCATTCTGACAAGATGCGAAGGGAATCTCACTATTTTTTTGTGCAAATAGCACGTGCATGCTAACCCATGGATCAAATCTAAGTAAGGGCAGCTTTCTCAAGCATCCCAAATCATATCATAATTATTAAACACACAAGACAGCGTCTAGCCTGAAATCTCAGCAAGGCTAAGTCAAGCCTCGGACATTAACTGTATGGATCCAAAAGGAAATGCAAGATAATAGTGAATTTCATTTATAAATTAATGACAATTTGTTTTTGCATAATAGTTTGCAAGTATATACTCCACTGCATGTAATGACATGTTTAACGTATTTAGATTCTATCTATCGAATTGTGCGCCTTGCCTTACGCTTAGCCTCTGGGCTAGACAGCTAGTGCTCAAGAGCATATAATGGATTTGATGCATCTTCCTTCGTCTGTGATGTAGAGGAATTTGTGGAGAATATTCAGCGGATCCCTGATGATTTGAAGAAAATCTCGACGAGGTTAATACAGCAGACAAGTATAGACACGAGAAGAAATTTAGTGAGGGAGATTTGGCAGTCGTCCATATACGCAATAACAGACTTCCATTCGGTACTTACAGTAATCTCAAAGACAAGAAAATTAGTTCTTACCAAATTCTCGAGAAGAATGGTGACAGTGCCTATAAAATTGATCTTCCAAGTTACATGAACATCTCCAATTTCTTTTCACCATTGCAACTCGAGGACAAGTCTTCTTCAAGATGAGGAGATTGATGCAGCAAAAAAATAATGTTTTAGCTTTCTATTTATTATTTTCTGGAAAGTTTTAGTTGTTTAAGTGCATTAGCATTGATCTTTTATTAGTATTCAATTAACGTAATTCTAGCATCCTAATTACCTTAAGACTAGTATTTCATTAGTATCATATTTACATAAGAACTCTTGGCATCCTAATTGCCTCATAGGATTAGTATTTTCTAGTCCACTATCTAACTTGGTCATTTGAAATCCATGCATTTCAAATCTTTTATTTGAAATCCTCCAACAAATCCAATCCTTCAATACATTCAAAGTCTAATATAATTTGAACCAAAAGATTAAGCCCAAATAAGAGAAGCAAAAAAATTGCACAAAATAAATAGCATAATTGTGACAACAGATGACAAACTTAAACAAAACTAGACAATAACTAAATGAAATCCTTGACACTACTGATCTTTCTCCCTTGTGTTATCCTCAACCTTGCATCTTCCAGCACATTCGCAATCTCATGCCTTTCATCATGGTAAGAGCCTGAGAATGTATACGCAAATGGCATATGCCATGAGATACAATCAACAGTCAAAATGTAAAACAAAAGTCATAGCTGCAGGCACACATACCTATTACGAAACTTGAACGCTTGGAAACGAGATGAACGGGCCCCGTTACCTACACAATAAAATTCTTTCTGATACAGATGCAAAGTGGGATTTTAAAATTTTGAGCAAATTGCAGGAAGATGCTGACCGATGGATCAAATCTTGACCAGAACAAACCAAGATGTCCTTGTAAAAACACATGCCACTTTCTCAATAATTGGGTATCAAGTTTCTAAACCCAAATCATAGTCATAGTTATTAAAAAGCAAGACCAGATTCCAGCCTCAAGTCTTAGCGAGGCCAAGTACTTGTGCCTCCACACAAGTCAAACCGCAATCCCTAGATGTAGTGCAACACCTTAACCATGAAACCCCAGTATTAGTGCACTTTCAACCTTCAAGGCACCTATCAAACGCGCAATAAGTGTTGGCACACAGAATCCAAAAAGAACTGCAAGGTGACAGAGATTTATTTTAATTTATAAATTAATGACAACTTGTTTTTGCATAATATTTTGTAAGTGCACGCTGGATTGCATTTTAATGAAATGTTTTCACATATTTAGGTTCGAACTATCTGATTGACTTGCCTTGCCTTGCCTTCTGCTTAGCCTCTATGATATCTATGCACCTAAATCTGTCTCGTCCTTCTAATAAACAAATGTCCTCGATTTTAATTTAAGCCTTGATATAATCAGAGCATATTCATAAAACTATATATTAAGTATGAAGTTGTTTTCAAGTAACCCCATTTCAATGAACATAGATTTCACATGGTATTATGGTAACAATGCCCATTCAACCCAAAAAGTCAAAGTCAAAGTCAAAGTCAAATCGGACTGAAACTTCAGCCCGTGTTCGACCTAATACTCAAGGTCAAAATCAGCAACCACAACTAGTCAATACTGACCCTTATGAACATATAACTCTAGAAGAATGATAGCAACCAACCAGGTTTTCTATTGAATAATTGTCCAAATAGAAGGTATATTAGTCATGTAGAAGATGGTGGTGACAAGGACTAGAGAAGCAAGAGCTTGGTGAAGATATCTACAAGGGTGTCATGTTTGAACGGGATGGGAAGAAGTAGCATGTATTGTTCAATTCCTCTTGGAAGCCCTGAAGAAGAAAGATAATCTCAATGACATTAAATATTCCAGACCCGATGCACTATTTGAAGTAAAGTGTGCAATGTGATCGTTGACAGCGACAGCAGTGAGACTGTGGTTTCCAAAGCTTTGGTAAAGACGTTTAATTTGAAGACTGAGATGCATCTTTCCCCTTACATAATCGCACTGATTAGAGAGGCCCGGGAGTTCAAATGATGTAACTACGTTGGACACAAATATCAGCACGTCCTTTTGTTCAACTCAATTATGACATGTTTATATTTATCGTGTAGCTGTTTCCAAGAAATACCACACAAAACGTAGGCTTAGAACCATTGCAACAAAAGAAAACCTCATAAATCATGAATACAGAAATATGTCATGGCTCACACAAAGTTGTAAAAGAGAAACTAGGAGCATGGTTCGTCGGAACGGTTGCGGTGCTTGGAACGGCAACTAACGTTCCAGTTCCAATGTTATGTTGCGGAACGGTTGTATAAAAAAATTAATAAATTCAAAAAATTGGTAAAAAAAATTAAAATATAAATTACATCATACTAAAAAATAAAATATATGAAGTTATTACAAATTAATCTCTCAATACAAAACTATTTTACAATAATAGCACAATAAGAAATACACACTAAAAATTATAACATATCAAAGCTAATACCATGAAGAGTGACGCGGAGGAGCGAGATCATTGTTATATTCTTCATCACTATCTCGTACATTAAATTGATTTCGAAAATTTGGATATTGATGTGATTGTCCATAGGGATATAGATTGAGATGACGAAAGATCATTAGAATGGGATGACTGATTTTGTAATAGTGTTTCGTCACGACGATTATCGTATCCGAATACCTAATGATTTGAATAAAACTCAAAACATGAAAGTTATAGTCTTATATCTTATCTTTCTAATGGAGGTGGCCTCACAACAATTGGATCAATATACAAAACATTATACTATAAACCACAACTACTGCTACATTTTTCATACCGTTTATGCACTTCCATTTCCTATTTGACTCAAGATCAACTTTCTATTCTACACATTCATTTTCATAATCATCAACAACTATGAAATATAATACCAATAACATAACCATTCTATTACCATACACCGTAATGAACCATGAATATCTCATAACCATATTTTTTAAACATCAAAACCGTTCCGTTCCGCTCGTTCCGTTCCGCTTTTCCGTTAAATCGCTGATAAAACGTCGAAGAACAGCGCTACAAAACAATCACCGATTTGTCCTGGAACTTTGGAACGGTTGTCACCGTTCCCGTTCCGTTCCGGTCGTTCCGGCCGCATAACGGCCGTTCCGGCGAACCATGACTAGGAGAACTTACTGGATGAAGAGAGAACACCATTCAGAATAACCGGAGCACGAGGAAGGGTACATTTTGTATTGACCACACACGATTTCCCGTCGGCGTCGGAACTGACGGAAAATTTAAGCTGCTTGGTATTTGGACTATATTGGAGCACTAGGCGAGGTGTTCCTACAAATATTACTTCTGACTTGGGATGAAAGCTGTAAACTTTAATCTCTCCCATGTTGTGGAGCCACCGCAACCACTTATGTTGCGGGTTTTGTGACACCATCTCATCGAAGATCACTATGTGCTGGAGAATCCAGTGAACACCGTGTTCTAGCCGCCAGACTAGTATTTTATGTTGGGGAAAACCCATAAACCGCAGAATCCATCATGCTAAATCATTAAGAATTTGACTGAAAACTTAAGCGGAAGCGTACCTGAAGCCATAATTCTGAATTGTTTAGAACGTGTCTTGATCTTCCAGATCTACGCGCTCTTTCCTTGAGAGAATCCTTTAGTTTTCTCTTCAGAACTATTTTCTTAATGGGGGAGAGAATAGTGAAAGTGACAACGCGAGATCTGGGGACCATGACCTTTATTTATAGATAATATCTTCTGATATTTCCGTTTTAACCCATCATAAAAACAGAAATTACACTTATGTCTCTACACATTAAAGACCCACAACCCATCTGATACATTAAAGCCCAATAACCCGAAACATTAATTGATCACTTTATTTTGGACTTAACTTAATAGACAACCCACACACATAATTATTCACATATAAGCCCATATAAATAAAATTGATCTAACAATCTCCCACTTGGGCTATATGTGCAACCTTATAATTATGTTTGTGAAAATAACCTTATGAGCTCAAAATTGTTGTCATTCCGAAATGTATCTATAACCAATCCGGTCCATCAATCACATCAACATAGGATCAAAGCAGTCTTCGCTACACTCAAGGTAACTCGACCCATCAATGGTCACATATGCCAACACAACTGAATGACATGGATTATGAAGTGGATGTGTAGCATGGAAATTTCATGCAATGTGACCGTAACATGCCTATTTCCAACTGGTCCTCCCTTTAACCTTATTGAGATCAAACTTTAAATCATAATCAGAGTGTGACTTAACTTGAAATTTATTTCTGCACAAAATAAATTTACATAACTGTAACTGAAAATGTCTACAACTGAAAAAAGCATTTAAAATAACAAACTCCCACTAAAACTGAATTTCCTCAATTGACATAACACCCATACTAGCAGTGTGCTCATGAAACTGTTTGGGTGGTAGTCCCTTAGTAAGCGGATCCGCAACCATGGAGTTTGTACCGATATGCTCAATAGACAACTTTCCACTCTGAATTCTTTCTTTAACAACCAGAAACTTGATGTCAATATGTTTTGACTTCGTCGAGCTCCTGTTGTTATTGGAATACATAACTGCTGATTTATTGTCACAATATAATCTTAGTGGCTTTTCAATGCCATCAACAATGCGCAGTCCCGTGACAATATTTTGCAGCCATATTCCGTGATTGGATGCCTCATAACACGCTACAAACTCAGCTGCCATGGTGGAAGAGGCTATAAGTGACTGTTTAGCACTCTTCCAGGAAATGGCACCTCCAGCAAGGAGATAGATGTAGCCCGACGTAGATTTCATACTATCTTGGCATCCAGCAAAATCGGAGTCAGTATACCCAATGATCTCAAGCTGATCCAACCTCCGATATATGAGCATGTAATCTTTTGTTCTCTGTAAGTACCGTAAAACCCTTTTGACTGCTTTCCAATGTTCCACTCCTGGATTACTTAAATATCGTCCCAACATTCCTGTCACGTACGCAATATCTGGACGTGTACAAACCTGAGCATACATCAGACTCCCCACTGCAGATGCATAGGGAACCTTCTGCATTTCTTTTTCCTCAAAATCATTCTTTGGGCATTGTTTGAGACTAAATTTGTCTCCCTTAGCCACAGGGGTATCTGTTGGTTTACAATCTTGCATTCCGTATCGCTTGAGAACTTTCTCGATATAGCCTTTCTGAGATAATCCAAGAATACCCCGAGAACGATCCCGATGTATCTGAATACCCAGTACAAAAGATGCATCACCAAGATCTTTCATCTCAAATTTCTTAGCTAGAAATCTCTTGGTTTCATGCAACAACTCTATATCGTTGCTAGCGAGCAGAATGTCATCAACATATAAAACCAGAAAAATATGCTTACTCCCACTGAACTTATGGTACACACAATCATCGACCAAATTCATCTCAAAACCAAACGAGATGATCACTTGATGAAATTTGAAATACCATTGTCGAGATGCTTGCTTGAGCCCATAGATGGATTTCTTTAATTTGCAAACCATATTATTTGTGTCTTTGGACACAAAATTTTCTGGCTGCACCATATAAATCGTTTCATCAATGTCACCATTTAGAAACGCAGTCTTTACATCCATCTGATGAAGCTCAAGATCGAAATGCGCCACCAAAGCCATTATAATCCTTAAAGAGTCTTTCGAAGAAACCGGAGAGAAAGTCTCTTTATAATCAATGCCTTCTTTCTGTGTAAAGCCTTTAGCGACAAGACGAGCCTTATATCTTTCCACATTGCCTTTCGAATCCCTCTTGGTTTTAAATATCCATTTGCAACCAATGGGCTTCGTACCTTTAGGCAATGGGACAAGATCCCATACGTCATTGTCCTTCATGGACTTTATCTCCTCATTCATGGCATCATTCCACTTTTGAGAGTTAGAACTATCCATGGCTTGACGGAAGTTAATAGGATCATCCTCCATCAATCCAATGTCTGCCTCATGTTCTTGAAGAAATACAATGTAATCGTCCGGCACTGCATTTCTCCGCTCTCTAGTGGATCTCCTTAATGGCATAGGTTCTGGAGGTGCTTGAGTTTGTTCATCTGGAATGGGAGGATCTCTAATATTGTCTTCCTGTATTGTGTCTTGGTCAAAGTGAGGAATATGATCCTGATCAATGTCCAAGACACCTGTGGGAATATTTACATATTCCTCTTCAAAGACAATATCCCTTACTTTATCTCCCCCCGCAAACTCAACATCCTCAAGGAACCTGGCATTTCCTGACTCAAAAATCGACTTACTCGTGGGATCATAAAACTTGTACCCCCTAGATCTTTCAGAGTATCCAATAAAATAACAACTAACCGTCCTTGAGTCCAGTTTCTTTTCATTAGACTTGTAAGGCCTTGCCTCAGCTGGACATCCCCAAACGTGCAGATGCTTAAGACTGGGCTTTTTACCCGTCCAAAGTTCATAAGGGGTTTTGGTCGCTGCCTTAGTTGGAACCCTGTTAAGGATATATGCTGCGGTCTTTAGTGCTTCTCCCCAGAGTGATTCTGGTAAGGTAGAATGACTGATCATACTCCTCACCATGTCCTTAAGCGTTCTGTTTCGTCTTTCAGCAACACCATTCATAGTGGGCGAACCCGGCATAGTGTACTGTGGGACGATACCGCATTCCTCTAGGAATCTTGCAAAAGGTCCTGGACGTTGTTCACCTGAACCGTCATATCTACCATAGTATTCACCACCACGGTCAGATCTAACGATTTTAATTTTTAAGCCAAGTTGATTTTCAACTTCAGCTTTATAGTTTTTGAACACATCCAATGACTGTGCCTTTTCATGAATGAGATAAATGAAGCCATATCTTGAAAAATCGTCTGTGAAAGTTATAAAATACTGTTGACCATTCCAAGAAGCCGAAGGGAATGGTCCACAAATATCAGTATGTATAAGTTCTAAGACGCTTGAACACCTATTGGCTTCAAATCTCCTTTTGTTGGTTTGTTTTCCCTTTATACAATCAACACAATTATTAAAATCTGTGTAATCTAAAGGTTCGAGAATTTCGTCTGACACAAGTCTCCTTATTCTCTTTTCAGAGATATGACCCAATCTTTTGTGCCATAACGCAGCTGAATCCTCACTGGTTAATTTTCTTTTAGTGCCTCTACTTGTTTGCAGGGTTTCATTAAATGAAGCAATAACATCGAAAGAATAAAGATTATCGTAACCTGATAAAAAACCAGAACCAACCAATTTTGAATCGAGAAACAAACTGAATATTCCATTTCCAAACGAACAAGAATAACCAAATTTGTCCAATGCAGAAATGGAAATCAAATTCCGCCTAAAAGACGGCACAACAAATGTTTCATAAAGATCCAAATATATTCCAGTCTTTAACAACAATCTAAATTTTCCTATTGCCTCAACTTCAACTTTGTTGCCGTCACCAACATAGATGAATCTTTCAGCATCACTTGGTTTTCGGCAATCCAGGCAACCCTGCATAGACACACTGATGTGAGTTGTTGCACCAGAATCTATCCACCACGTGTGTCTAGGCACTGAAGTTAAATTAACCTCAGAACAAACCATATTCAGAAGCATACCTTTCTTAGCACGCCAAGCGTGATAATTACTGCATTGCTTCTTCATATGCCCATCACTGCCACAGAAAAAACAACCAGAACTTTGAGAATCACTAGGATTCTTCTGTTGTTTCTTCGAAGGCTGTGTATCCGCAGCAACCTTATCCTTCCTTTTCTTTCTTTTATCCTTCGAGGTAGAGGCATAATGAGCACTTTCTGTCTTGTCTTGCTTCAACCTTTCCTCTTCCTGGACACAGTGCGAGATGAGCTCATTCAGAGACCAAGTCTCTTTCTGACAGTTATAGCTCACCTTGAACTGGTTAAATTGAGTAGGAAGAGATATTAAAACCAGATGCACCAGCAAGTCCTCAGAGAGGTCAAGCTTCAGTGCTTTCAACCTTGAAGCAAGATGAGACATTTCCATAATGTACTCCCTGATGTTGCCCTTACCCCTGTACCTCATTGAAATGAGGCTTGCCAAAAGTGTACCAATTTCAGACTTTTCACTTTTAGCAAACCTCTTTTCGAGGTCTTGAAGGAAAGCCTTAGCTGTAGCAATGTCGCTAGACATTGTGCCCCTGAATGTTTCCGGAATGGCCTTCTTCATGATCATCATACACATGCGATTTGATCTTTCCCACCTTTCAAACTCCCTCTTTTCATCAGAGGTACTCTTATCCGTAATGGCGGGAGGAGAGTCAATCCTTATCGCAAGGTCTAAATCCATGACTCCGAGAACTATCAACAAATTCTCTTGCCATGATTTAAAATTCGAGCCATTTAACATAGGAATAGAATTTATGTTGGAATGAATATTTGCAGGAGTCAAATCTGAACAGAGAACAAAAACAAAACATACATGCTCAACCAAATATCCAAATAAAATAATCAATAAATTCAAATAATGTAAACCCCCATAAACAGAATATCGAGCACTCCATTAATGTTTAATCTTTGGACAAAAGATTAACTTGTAAGTGATATCCTGGCGCAGCAGTCAAACACTGATAGTAACTATCATGTCAAATAACAACCTTCCTTTGGGCCGATTTATTATTCACATGAAAAACCGAACAACTATCACATGTTTACCACCACAATTGCATATGTGATTATATTAAATATTAACCTTCCTTTGGGCCGATCAATATTCATATAAATCACATATACCCAGAATCTTTTGTATTTCAAAATAAAATTAATTTCCATAAAAGAGGTCACTTTGGCGACATTTTATTTCAATTAATCAATTTTAAAAATACATATAACCTTATCATTATTTGAATTAATGAAAATTTAACCTTAATCGAAAAACCTGAACCGAAAAAAAAAAATAAATTTTTTTTTTTCGGAATTCCGTACGGGCCGGGCCGACTGGCCGGAATCCGTATGGTTCGGGCCAACCCGGTCCATAGGACCCGACCCGAATCTGTATGGGTCGGGTTGACCTGGTCCGTCAGACCCGGACCGAACCCGTATGGGTCGGGTCGACCTGTTCCGTACGACCCGACCCGAAACCGTATCTTTTTTTTTTTTAAAAAAATAAAAAAAAAAATCCGAATTTTCGATTTTCCTCTTAAATATTTTGTTGAACAAAAACCGGAAGGAAAATCGAAATCTTATACCAAATCTTTAAATTTTACAACCAAATCTTTTCACCAAAACTGAAACTTTAAAAGATTTGATTTTCAACCAAAATATTTTCCAGATCTGAAGCCATAGAACAAAAATTTTCAGATCTAAACCAAAATATTTTTTTTTTTTTTTGCAGATCTGAAACCATATCAAAATATTTTCAGATCTGAAAACATATCAATATATTTTTCAGATCTGAAGCCATATAAAAAAAATTTAAACAAAATTTTATTTTTCAGATCTGGATCCAAAAAGTATCCAAAAACTTTAAACAAATCTCAATGATTCAAACATGAATGGCTCTGATACCACTTGTTGGGGAAAACCCATAAACCGCAGAATCCATCATGCTAAATCATTAAGAATTTGACTGAAAACTTAAGCGGAAGCGTACCTGAAGCCATAATTCTGAATTGTTTAGAACGTGTCTTGATCTTCCAGATCTACGCGCTCTTTCCTTGAGAGAATCCTTTAGTTTTCTCTTCAGAACTATTTTCTTAATGGGGGAGAGAATAGTGAAAGTGACAACCCGAGATCTGGGGACCATGACCCTTATTTATAGATAATATCTTCTGATATTTTCGTTTTAACCCATCATAAAAACAGAAATTACACTTATGTATCTACACATTAAAGACCCACAACCCATCTGATACATTAAAGCCCAATAACCCGAAACATTAATTGATCACTTTATTTTGGACTTAACTTAATAGACAACCCACACACATAATTATTCACATATAAGCCCATATAAATAAAATTGATCTAACATTTTAGACTTGTCATTATTGGAATAAACCACACCCTCTGGATGTCCCAAATGATCCACAATCATCGAATTTTTCTTTATGAGGCAACTCAATAGCCAGATGAGTAATATCTGTTTTGGTTGTGAAACGGATATTAAAGCCAAGTAGATACTTGGCCAGAGATATCACGTACAAAAGCCCATTCACGTAAACAGAATGATCGATCCAATTGAACCCATGAAGCACGTGGTCAAGAACTAGAACACGGGTGGCCCAATTACCTGAGTCGGATGTGAAAAGGTCCAGCTTTATAGGATGTGAGAGCGACACATCGGCTGCCCTTCGAACAACCTTAAAGGAAATAGTAGAATCACTGGGATCAAATGCTAAGGAGGCAACATGGGGATCATTATCATCACCTGTGTGATGGGGGTTGATGGGGAGTTCAATGTACTCACAGGTGGTTGGATTGCAGACAATATACTCGGTGGGATTTGAGCCGGAGCGGACCAGAAGAAAAAGCCCGTTGCAGTAACTTTGAATGGCCGATGGCGTGTCCTCAAAAGGCAGAAACGCTCTACGAGATTTCAAAAGTCCGGACAATTCAGGTAGATATCGGGGGTAGAATTCACCGGAATACTCTTCTGCGGGCAAAAAATCAAGAAAATGCTGGCCAAGCCTAAGGATTTTATGGGTATAGAAGAAGCCACAAAAAGTGGCAGAACGGGAAAGAGAAGACATCATAGGAGCGCAAGCATAGGAAATCAAAAAGTACCAAGATTGTGAGACGGATTATTTCGCCCTAACCCCTGCAGGCACTGTCTGCAGGTACATCCAAAGACAGAATTTTTTTTTGCCCAATTTTTTTTTTTTAAATTTTTTTATTTCTCATGATATGAATCTCAACTTTTGATCCTGGGTGTGGATACTGCCACCACACCCAAAGGCCACATCTTTTCGTGTGACCACATTTTCTCTGGTTCCAATTTCCAAGAATTTCGTAAATTCTCTGGCTGGATCAAACATTGAAGGTGACTCCGAAATCGGTAACCCGCTGGTGGAGATATTAGGATTCTTTCCCGCGGTATAAATAAAGCCCATATTCGCGGTTTATTTCACCCTACCTTGTGAGGCACTGCCTTCATGAGATGATCAAAGGTCCAGATTTAAACACACATACACCCCATGAAGTGATTAAAGGTCCAGATTTAATCACCATGTAAAATCAATGGCTGAGATCCTGTGAGGGCACTACCCCCACAGGTAGCATCTACTCTACCCATATTCGCAATATAGTCAGCCGATATGGCCCATCTTATTTTTCCTTTTATTTATGAAATTTCCTTGCTGTGTTCAAGGTTGGGGTTGATTGATTATTCATGGTAACATAAATTGATATTGTTTCTATGATTTTTTAATAGTATATAATATATAATTAAATTATTCTAAAAATAAATAGATATATAAACAGTCAAGTCAACTTAATGATTGTTTTTAAATTTTAATTTATTTGTCAATCTTGGATTCAGTGGGTAATTATTACTGAATTTTTGATATATCGACGTTAAATTTGAACCTCTTTTATGAAATTATAATTAATTTTTTTAAAAAAAATTGATTCATTTTTTTGTATTGAAAAAAATTTTAAAAAATTTGTTAATGATAACTTTGAAATTTACATTATAATTTAAAAATAAAGCGTAAAACGACGCCAAAAAAACTTTGAATGGCCGAATGAAAAAAAATAAATTTAATATTTTCATTTAGTTAAAATTTAGTTTCCTAGAAGTTTTGATTTGAATGTGAAATTATGGAAAGCGAAAAAATTGAAAACTATAGGACATTTATCTTCAGTCTAATTATTGTTAATGTTTTGCTATTATATACAATAGATAAATAAATAAGTTCTTTCACATGGTTCTTTAAAATATTATTTCGTCTTATTTTTTCATCTAAATCGACATTATCATTATTTTATTTCAATTTTTTTAATTAATTCCTTCTCTATATAGTTTTCTTATAGATCAATTCGACATATATTTATCTTAAAAATTTAAGATATCTCAAATTATACGACTATCATTAGTCGTGACTATTGACGATATATTATTTATGTAGCAATAACAATAATTTATATTTTGTTGAGTTAATTTAAAAAAGATTGTGTGTTGTTTTATTTTTTAATAAAATATGAAAGTAATAAAATACTACTGAATTTTCTTTAAACTTAATCTCCCTCAATAGTTTAAATACAAAAATAAGAGACACGTCTCACAAATACGACTCGTGAGACCGTCTCACACAAGTTTTTGCTAAATAGAGTGGGTCTCATGTGAGATCATCTCACGGATCTTAATCTGTGAGGCGGGTCAACCCTACCCATTTTCACAATAAAAAGTAATACTCTAAGAATAAAAAGTAATATTTTTTCATGGATGACCCAAATAAGAGACACGTCTAACAAATACGACATGTGAGATCGTCTCACATAAATTTTTGTCTAGATCAGGAGTCACGTTTCTATTTGGACAAGTACCTATCAAATATTTTTGTAAAAAAAATTATAAACTTTTTATATAAAATTTTAAACATTGTTTTAAGAATAAATATGTGTCTGAACAACTCTATAAAAACCTTTTTACATTTAAAAACTGTTAATATTTTTCCCGACTACAGATAAATATAATGTGACACTAGCGTGGACTCGATATATGAATTTTGAATTGGAACGATTTGAATGTTTAACACCCCATTTGTTTAAAACAAATTTGCAAACTCAGAGTCACATTTCCAACTTTGTTAAATAGTACTCAATAATAGAATTTGAACCAAAAAGATAAAAGTTTGAATCAGAATTAGGTAAAATGTCAATTTTAGTTATGTAAAGATGTGTAGTTTTTAGTTATATATTTTTTTTATAATTAATTATAGTTGAATTAATCATAGTCATGTAACTATGTTCTAAAGATCAATTTTAAAGTAAAAACTTGTGTGAAACGGTCTTACTGATCGTATTTTGTGAGACAGATATCTTATTTGAGTAATCCATGAAAAAGTATTACTTTTTATGCTAAGAGTATTTTTTTTATTGTGAATATCAGTAGGATTGACCCGTATCACAGATAAAGATTCGTGAGACCGTCTCACAATATATCTACTCCAATTTTAATTATTTATTCAAAATAATATAATTAAATGACCAAACAAATATTAAATTTTTATAATTACATTGAAAATATGTGCATGTCACAAATGATGTATTGATTAGGTAATTATAAAATTTTAACAATGATACTATCTATCTATTTCATTATGACTAAAATCTATCGTCGTAACATAATTACATGATTAAATTGAGGACGATTAAGTTTAAAGAAAATTTAATAGTATTTTATTATTTTCATATTTTATTAAAATATAAAACAACACACAAGCTTTTTTAAATTAACTCAACAAAATAAAAATTATTGTTATTGCTACATAAATAATATATCGTCAATAGTCATGACTAATGATAGTCGTATATTTTGATATTGAATTAACTCGTTTGATCTGCTGTGAAATACAATATCTGATAAAGCAAATATTTTGGGTTGATTGGCGAAATTTACGAATTAAGATATGATCCTTTATAATCTGCAATTCCATAAGGCTCAAACAAATCTTTGAAGAACCCTTTCTTTCTTCTTGGATTGCACCCAATATCTTTGCAGAGTTGATCATTGTACCAAATCTGAGTGCTGGCAATACAAGCTCTTCTGTACATATTGTTGATTGCATACTTCTTCATGTGATTCTCCCACATTTTGACATCGTTTTCCATTTGTTTCACACTTGGAAATTGAAACTTTTGATCAAGAAAGAATGAGAGCCATTGACATCTCATCTCGAATGTGAAGAGGTTCGAGATCGACTCGGAGTAGCCCACTACTGCTAGTTGAGGGATTCTTGGATGGATCATTTGTCTGCATTAAACCAACATAGTCTAGGAGTCCATAAATCATAAAATGAAATACAATTGTCCCTGCCAAACCATAAGGGAAAGTGAAGCTTCTATTTCGGGGGCATAGGTCTCGTGTTCTTTGACCGAACTAATCCAGAGTTGAGCGGAGACGACCTTATTTATAGTCAGAAGCTTTCCCAGTATATATTTCTTTATTCACGAGAGTGGAACTTGACGTGCTGCTTAAAGGGAATCAAATTCCTCAACACTCGGGGTATTAGTAATACCCATTGATGATTGTAGCTGTACTTGGTGACAGAGTATCAAGTATGTGTAGTGTGTTGAAACAAGTATTAATGACAAAGAGACTTCAATAATTTCAACAAAAAGAACCCAACCGCTTGAAACGAACACAAAGTTTTCAATTAATGGCTTTGATTAACATATACTTGTCCCAAGAAAGTTATTCAATGAAACTTAGTTCAACAGTCCAAGACAAGCAACATTACCTATATAGAGGAACTGAAGAGGTTGGAGTTCCTGCAATGATGTTAGCGAAATTTGGAGAGGCAAAGATATTCTTGAGCTTTTGATCTCCTCTATAGCCCGTGGCAAAAATCACGATATCCGCTTTCAAGGGATCGACCTCTCCATCGACTAGCAAACCTTCTTTGCAGAAGCTAAAACGTTTCGATTTCTTCAAAACGATGCTCCCTTCTTCAACTTCATCAAAGAACTTATCCGGCAGGAAAAATATCGTACAAGAAGATATGTCATCAACGAAACTACACTTGGGTATCATCCCGTATTTTTTCAAGGGAAGTTTCCATCTAAGGTAGCTCTCAACAAACTTCGACAAGCCCCATCGCTACACGGTGAAAAAGCACGAGGACTGGTCATAAATTATGAATATGGAAATCCATTTATCACCAGCACAAGTTTCATTGGTTGAAGGATTACCAAAGGTGTAAGTAGAAATGCTAAGATGTTTTGAAAGAACCCTTCCCCAGGTTTATGAACCATTAGCTCCCAGAATCGGTTGAAAAACAAATAACCGAAGTTAACTCCCCATGGTTCCGCATCAGGAAGCATCCAATGAATGGTTCTCTGGATCACGGTGCACGGTTTCCCGATCCCTGATCACCGAGTATCGATTAAAATTCAATCATTTACGCATTAGATGGACGATACAGATCGAATTTTCGTACCATTTTCCTGAGCACATTCGAAGGCAATGTCGACTGCTGATTTCCCAGAACCTATGACCACGATGTTCTTTCCTTTAATGAAATTTGCAGCACTTGCATTGTCCATGGCAGAGTAATCCATCGAGTGGATTACTTTCCCTGAGAACACTTCCGGGCCGTGGCCTTCGGGGAATTCCGGGATGTCTGCTAATCCACTGAATCTTCCAATACACAGTATCACAAACTCAGCCTCATACACCTGCCAACACAGCTTGTTTAATATCACAAATTCAGCCCGCTGTTTATCACTGATCTTGATCATCTACACTATAATAACATCAAACTGCTCGGAATTCAGAACGATTACCTTCGTCGAATCCTCCTTCGTGTGATGAACTTTCAAGTTCCATTTCCCTTTGGATCCGAAAGCTTTCCCATCTCCACCCCACAATTCGTAAGACTGAATCTCATCTTCACACTCCCCCACGTAGTCAATACTAACCACTTCGCTGTTGAATTTCACATATTGCAACAGATGGAAATGCTGGGCATAAGATTGAATGTACTCCAGAAGCTGGGAGTTGTGGGGGAACATATCTTTGACAGAATCCGGCCATGGAAAATCAGAAAACTGGTAGTACGGTTTCGCAATCTGAAGTTTGGTGGACTCGATGGTTTGCGTCCAGAGCCCACCAACTTGATCTTTCGCTTCAAAAACAATGGGTTTGAAGCCTTTAGATACTGCGCATTTGCAGGCAAGAAGGCCACTGAGTCCTGCTCCGATTATTGCTACCCTTTTCTCCATTGATGAAATCTTGTGAAAAATTTCTTCTTATCGGCTAAGAACTTGATTGGCTTGAGAAATTTCTATAATATATTTCTTGTCTCGTTTATCACTTGTATGCTCATTTGGTTCTTTCAATATAAGATAACGAGAATTCTATTTATTTTTATTCGTATTTTTTTAATGTTCAAAATTTTAAAATTAATAAAATTAACTAATTAAAGAAAAACACGTAGAAACAAATAAAATTTTAGATTAATCAAAGCAGTTATATGATTCAAATAAATACTAAAAAATCATCAAATGAGGACTTTAAAAAATAAATGGTAATATTATTAACTATAAATTTTTGAAAGTGACTGACCGATTCGAATTTAAAAATATGATCTTGATTTGTTAACATTGGCTGACGTATTATTATATAATATTTACTGACTTTAAAGAGAATTGGTTACAAATGTCGTTGAATTTGAAAAAGTGCATGTCCTAACTAGAACTCGTCCTTGTCCTTACGTGTCGAATGTTAGGTCTACTGCTCCACTTTAAAAAATATATATTAATTAATATATACAAAAATATAGGTGATTCATCCATCATTTAAATTTTTTGATGTTTTTTTATTTGAAAATAAATTAGTAATGACAACGAAATTCAACGAGAAACGATTTGCTGGACCAACGAGATTGTTTGATGTTACTGCTACATATATCAGAACTCTACTTTTCTAGATATAAGTATGTTATAAAAAAACTTCAAAGGCAAAGAAAGAAAAAGCATTTAAGACCAATTAATTTTAAAAATTAATACATATTAATTATGGTTGAATCTAGATTGATTTGATTTTCGAACATACTAGAGTCTTAGTGTTGGAAATATGATCTTGTATTTTTATTTTTGTTCATATATCAGCGAATCATACGACTGATATTTTGGCTAAATTGGTTGGTTCTGTAACGGATAGAAAACATATGATTATACATTCATCTTCCTTGATTTCTGAGTTATTTTTAATGGATTTCTATTTTGATTTCAAAAAGAAGAAGAAAAAGAAAATTAGTATATATTAGAAACTTACTAATGTTTGAAACTTCATAATATTATTAATAGTTTCTCCCTTTTGCAATTACATTGCACTTCTCTTGGTAGCTAGCTAGCTCTTGTTGCTGGATCTTCTGTTTCTTTTGATAAATGCAGATTCTAAATTATTTTAATTGTATCAAATAAACTCTATTCTGCTGGAATATTGTTCATTTTGGATTCTTAACAATAGTCAATAAGGCTCGGGTTATAGATACCAAGCGATGAGTAGGTCTCTTGTGAGACGATCTCACGAATTTTTATCCTTGAGACGGATCAACCCTACCGATATTCATAATAGAAAATGATATTCTTAACATAAAAAATAATATTTTTCAATGAATGACTCAATTAAGAGAATAATCTCACAAAATACGACCCGTGAGACCATCTCAAACAAAATTTTGCCCCAAGCGATCAATTATAGCACAAGGATAAAAAATTAAAAAATATTAATAATATAATTATTTTTAACTTCAATTGTTATAAAATCGAATCAAACAATAAATGAAAAAATATATATATAATGTTATCATTTGCACCAAACGAGTTTAATGGCTGTTTGTAAGTGGAGAGAAAATCTCGATACATAAAAGGCTTGTTATTTAATGGCTTTACATAGAACATGTGATATTACACTATATTTCTTCTGGCTTCTATGGGTGATAATGGACCCAAACACGGAACACCAACAAAAAACTGTCTGCCTTTTCACCAGGCCCGTGTAGCCTAGTTAAATATAAGCTAGTACAAGATCTGGCCCGAAAACATTGTGAATAAAAAAAAAATTAATATATAAAATCAAAATTAAAAGAAGAGAAGAGTTTCTTTTAATATTCAAAATCAAAATAAAATAAGAAAATATGCACATATAAATATTAAAATTTCAGCCATAATTAATTAAAAGTAATCGTGTGTTTATATGAGGCCCGAAGTCGAAGAGGACAGAGTGTGACATGAGGTTTGTACGGACAATAGGCGATTTCTAGTAGAATCTTAGGCTAAAACAACATGAATGAAACAATCTCACACCGGAATGAGAGAAATTTCAAAACTATTCGGTTGAATTGGATTTTTGTACTCTCGTTTTTTAAAATAACACATGAATCAACCAAACTTTTTTATAAAATAAATTCAATCACACGCGAGAAAAATGTTATACCAAATTATTTCCATGGGAGTACTATTTTTAGGCCACTACATCCTTCTCTAAAAATCTTTAGGGACAGTTAAACGCAAAATTCACTTCAATAGCGTTTTACTTCGTATTACTAATTGTTACTCCATGTATTGAACTCTTAGGTACATTTTTGGTACATAGGATATGATAAATAAGGGATATACAGTATAAGGATAAATCAATGATAAATATGATGATAAGATAATATGTTGAATGTTTGGTATGATTTTAACAAGAGTGATTAAATTTATATATTGACATGTAATGACAAAATTAACCATATCACAAAAACTTATATTTCATTGTTATCAAGATCTTGTAATTGCATATCTCAATTATTAAATTACGCTATATATATATATATATATATATATATATATATATATATATATATATATATGGTCCTAAAGAATAGTTTTCGTTTCTTTTGTCTTATTTTGGAAAGTATTTAAACAATTTATTTTCCTTTTTCAAAGGTGATCATCGGTCAAATTTGATTTTTGCCTTTTTTTTTTTTATATTTTTTTCATATCGAAGAGGCCTAGTAACTATTTGTTTGTGTATATATATGTATCTATATATTTGTATATATGTATCTATATATTTGTATATATGTATGTATTTAATAAACATTTAACATTAACTTAAATGTATTTAAATAAATGGGGGTAATTAAGTAATTTGTAGTATATTTTATCATTAAATTAAAACTATCACACCTCTTACTAAGGATGTTTTATCCTTCTAAAAATGTATTTATCAAGGGCCCATGATATTATCATGGATTTTTTAAAAAAGTATCAAACGTGGGATAAGACGGATTATTTATCAATCTCACCCTTATTCCGTGTACCAAGCAGTGCCTTAGTGTAACGTCCAACTACATTCAAATTCAAAGAAAATGAAAAATAGCAAATTAAATGCACATAGAAAATTAAATTATTTTAATTGCTTAATTGAATATGACGTGCATGGTTGCATGTATAAAATGTATTTTCCACACGAATGCATGTAAACTGTATTTTTAAAGGTTGTTCGAGATATGATCGAGGAACGGAGACCGGTGATCGAAGAAGAAAAATATTTTTATTAAATATCATCTACTGCTATTTCACTTCCTCTTCTCTGCCGAAACGAGAGGAATTCCAAAACTATTTAGGCATGAAATTGTGCAGTTGCGGAAATTTTAAAAAGTTTGATATATATCACTCATATCAAGAAGGTGCATTTTTTTTTCAAGAGCTTATCACTGAAGAATTCTAAAAGTTAAACGTGTTTGACTTGGACAATTATGAGATGACTGGTCCTCTATGAAGTTTTTTAGGGTACGTAAGAGTTAGGACATAAGCATGTTGAAAAGACTCGTCTTGGTACAACAAAAACAATCATCAAATTTGGGGTGTTACAATATAGATATATATAAACTACACAAATATATAGGCAAAAATTTGAAATTCGAAATAATTAATTTTATTATTTCTTAATAACCTTGACCGTGTTAGTAGGGCTCCAAAAATTAGTCTCGTCCAAAAATTAATCTTTTGTAAGAGTCCAACTTGAAAATTCGAAGCGATAAAAAAAATTATTTGAGTTCGAGTTCAACTGTACTTAAAAGTTTGAATTCATACTTATTCCGTTTGTGCATACTTAATTATGTTAAGATAAAACCTTCGCTTGTTAGGTCATTTAATTTTGAAATATGTCTATAAGTTTTAAGTGACAATGACATCATCTAATAAAATAATTTGAGCTAGAACTCGACTTGAAAATATATACCAACATGTTCGAGCTCGTCTAGAGTTCACTAATTTCGAATGAAAACTAAATGGAATTTGAGTCGATCCATTTACACTCCTACCGTGAAAGGTATCAAATTTGTATTTTTTAATTTTATTTTATTTTTAAAAGTTTCAAATATAACTAATAATCCGATGCATGAAGTTGGATAGAACCGACAATTCGAAGTGTAGGGCCGTCGGGGTGGGCCGAGGTTCAGATTGGTGGGCTGGAGCACATCCTTCACATTCAATCTCCCAACTACTGCTTCATATCACCCTTTCTAATTTTATAAATAATTTGATTTTAAATAATATTTATCTTATATGTATTTAAAATTTATCATAATTACTTATAAATATGCCTAACTTCATAAATTCAAATGATGCCGCTCTTAGTTTTAGTTGTTTTTCCGTTTACATATAACAATGAAGACAAAAACTTGTGTGAGACTGAGACGGTCTCACGAGTCGTATTTTGTGAGACATGTATCTTATTTGGGTCATCCATGAAAAAATATTACTTTTTATGCTAAGAGTATTACTTTTTATTGTGAATATCGGTAGGGTTGGTCCGTCTCACAGATAAAAGATTCGTGAGACCATCTCACAAGAGACTTACTCAACAATGAATTTCATAACTCACGGAGTCATCTGAAATCTACTCTTCCAAATTTCTTGCCCCGAATCAAATCATTGAAACAAAACAGAATCCAAACTCATAGAAAGCGAAGTTAAAATCTATCTATTTTAAATTAAATTAATACAAAAAGATCAAATGGATTGAAACCAAATATTTCATGAAATAACTCAAATTAAATGCATCATTTAATTAATCCATAAATAAAGTCGAAAATGATCGCTTAAAACTTATTTTCTCATGTCAGAAAATATATGTCTGAACATGTGGACCAGATGCCCCCGGCCAAACAATCGGGTCTGGGATCGAATTATGCAAGAAACTAGATATGATTTATTTGTGTGGTAGCAAATACAATTTGTATGAAAAGGCAACAAAAGAGAAACCAATTATTTGACACTGCTAAATTATCCAGCTTCAATGAGTTGGATTTCACTGTCTGATTATTCCAGTTTCCAGAAATCAATTGAAACCCTCTTTCGAGGACAATTTGTTTTGTTGTGACAGGACACATCCATTACTAGATCCAATTTCTTTTGTCATGGTTTAATTTTTAAGATTGATCTAGATAGGGACCATTGGCAAACTCACATATTAAACATGAATAAGTTTTGAACCTGAATGGTGAAATGGACGATACATATATATATATGTTCTCCATCACGAATCGAACAACAACTTAAACATCATCATGTAAATCGATACAAATATAAGAAAGTTTTCGCTACTGGTTTCATCTCAATTTCCCTTGCCATTTTTGCAACTAATTAGTAGCCATTGCGTTTCATAGTTTATTTAGGTCTAGGCTATTATATTGGGTGACAATAAAATCTTGCTAAATATATTTTAACAAACTAATTTATTGGTGTGCACTGATGGGAGATCGATCGATCGAAGTATGCTCTTTGATTTTATATATATACAGTTTAAAACATTAGAGTTACATAATTATTGTCCACTATAACTTTTGATTAATTAATCATATAAAATATGTCATAAATTAATATATTTTATTATACTAAATTGTACTCTAAACCCGAGAACACAGTTCAATAATTAAACATACTAAAGGAAAGATTACTTTTTTGCTACATTATTTTGGTCTATTTTGATTTTGATTTTGATTTTATAAGTTTTCAAATTTTACTTTGTTATGTAAAATTTCAATTTTTTTGACTTTCCACCATATTTTTTCGGAGTAGTGACGTGCATTAGAAAATAATAACTGATTTGTTGTCAAGCCATCAATTTGACCAAAATAGTCAAAATAAAAAAGTAATATACCAAAATTTTAAGACTCAGCGGAACTAAACCGTAAATTTGACAAGAAGTTAGGGGGGTGTATTCAACTTGAGAAATTTATTGATTTTTAATGATTTTTGTAGATTTTAAAAATCTAGATGTATTCAATCAAGACTTTTGCATACTCCATAGAAGTCTTGTGGTATTCAAAATAGACTTTCACGGAGTTTTAAAAAGTCAAGTGGTATTCAACATTGACTTTTATAAACTCTATAAAAGTCTATAGGTATTCAAATTGTCCATGGACTTTTAATAACTCCATGAAATTCATTGACATACAAACATTAAAGCCTAAGGTACAACTACAAATTATAAAAAATTGTATTTGGTTCACCCCAAAGATTTGAATGGATTTTTAAAACTTCTAACTCATACACAAGCTATATATTTTTCTCTCTGTCGCTTCACATCACATCTCTTCCTATCTTCTCTCCTCTCACCTATTTCTATCATTCTCTCAAATTTTCGAAGTGTATCTCTAGCTATATATATTTTCATCTTTCCTTTTCAAATTTTTCATTTTTTGGCTGATTATTCATTTAATAATTTTTTATTTAATATCACGAGAAATTTTGAATTATAGAATTGATTTTGTGATTTTTAATTTATGATTTATACAAATTAATGTAATATTCAATAATAATAAAATATGATCAAAAAAATGTTGCTTAATTCTTAATAATTAAATAGTCTGGTAACAACCATGATTTTTTAAATTCATTTTAGTATTTTCAATTAATATGTAAGCTATAATATTTTTATACAAAATTATATTCACACAATAATAAATAATATTATTTTCACATGTATATTATCAATTTAAAAAGAAGGTTACATGTTAATCAATTGATGTATTTTAAAAAATTTACAAACATGCATATAAACCCACATATACACTTGTAAGGATTAAACGATTTAACTTTTAAATAAGTAAATTTATTTATTAATATGAATATTGAAAATAATTTCAAACTGAATATATTATATATGTCAATTAATTATTGGTTCAAAGAAATCAATAAAAAAAATCACATGTTATAGTTAAGTACAAAATTTATAAAATTTTATAATAAAAAAAAATCCACAAAAGTCTATAAAAATCTTGCAAAAAAGTCTACATAAATCCACATAAATCTTTTTATAAATCTGTGAGATTCTATAAAAGTCAATAAAAATTTATCAAATCCATAAAAGTCTATCATTTAAAAAAATCATTAAAAGTCATCAAAACTCTGAATTGAATACACCCCACTTAATAAGCGGAAAAAATCATTTCAACTCTATTAAAAAACCGAAAACATGAAAATTTTCTCAACTTCCAGTGAAAAGTAAAAACCATGATTCTTATAAACATATTATAATTGAATAAAAGATAGCATATACGTCCGATACTGATCTTCAGAGTCGTGTCCCGATCATCGTGTCCCGATCATGTCAATGTTTTCTGGTGTAAATCTTGAATGACCATGTCCGCATCCTACGTATGATATTATGTTTTGTAAATTTTTACAGTGTGAATTATAATAAAAACAAAACGACATAATTTACAACATCAATTTCAAGAACAGAGATGGGGCCTCATTGTATTAAATGGCATTCACCAACTTTGATGAACAGACACAGGACATTTAAATTCCTTTAAAGCCAGCAGAAAACCAGTGCAAAAATCTTCATTTGAATTCCCAATCTGTTCATTATTTTTGTCTATCAAATTACTGTTGTTCTTCTGTCTGAAAACATATAGATTATACTACAATTCTTACTATGAGGTGGTTGCTGCTGACATTTTTGCTATTTTCGACATGTTTAATCTCTGAAGCACCAGGTACGTCGAAACAATAATTTATAGATATTCAATACATTTTTTTATGTTTATGTAATAATAAAAATTTGTCTTTAAGTTGATAATAAATGTCCCATTATTTGTTATTTAATGCTGTTATAATTAAATGCAAGCATGGTTCTGGGAAAGAGAAAAGGAAACTAAGAATCCATGGAGAAACTAAGAATTTAAGCACCTTTTTATCATTTGAAAACATTATTTTCTCTCTTCTCGATATATCTTTTCTGTATGTGAAAGTAAACTTTCAGAGATTTTCATTTCATTTCATTTTTGGTTTAATAAATTTGTTTAATACTCGACAATAAGTACTATAAATCCATACCCCTCTGAGTTATGCATATGGCTGTGAATTTTTCGGTTTCTCCTTTCATCAGAATTCTTGTCGTTTTTTGAGTTCTGGTGGGGGGCATTTTTTAAGTTCTATTAGAGAAAAAAGAAGAAATGGAAAGATGGGTTTTTTTTAGGGGAAAAAAAATAAAACAACGAGTTTGAAATAACTATTTATATATCCTTTGTTCGTGTGGTGGCGAGATGTTTTAATGTAGAAAAAATTATAGTTTTGGTTTAAGTAATTTATACCTTTTTCATTTTTTCGTTATGTTATCTTCCTATTTACATCTTATTTCACTAATTTCCACTTTTTTCTATTTTAACCATTTTCATTTTAATGCTGTCACATCAACATTCCGGTAGAAAAAAAAATTAAATTAGAAAAAAAACAAGATCATGGACTTAAACAGTGAATTAAACGATAACAAGATAAAAAAACCGAAAACGTGCCAATTATATTGCAAAAAAAATGTAATTTTCCTTTTTTATGTGGGTAGTGTAACATTTTTTAAGCCAAAACGGTGGAATAACTGGAAATGATATAATCATTCCCAATCACAACTTAACTCATAAGGGTGAAAAATGGAGAAATTGCCAAAATATACATAGAACTTTCGAAACATCTCCAATCGTGTCATTTTGACATCTAACACCAAAATGATCGAGCCCCAACCAAGCGCCATCCCCTCCACTGGTTACTGAATTTTTTTTTATCAGTAAATGTGTACTATATTTCTTCTTCAAAAAAAAAAAAAGTGACTGCGTATCATATTATGAAATATAACGATCGGGCATGCCCGGACGATCGCGGTTACTAACCTTCTAGTTAACTAAAAAGAAGGGAAATGTCTTCTCATTTTCTGCAATTTTAAAAGGGAAAAGATCATTGTCCTTGTCAGATTTTCATAATTCCGTTGTTCAACTCTTGTTTTTGCAGGAAAGGAAACTAGAAAACTCATGATGACCCATAATGTTAGCACGACCACAACTGCTAAGGTTTGTTCCTCACAATAAATATGGCTCCAACATTTAATGACCATTGAAAAGTAAGAAAGATAAATCATTCTTTCAAATAAAAATATTACCAAGTCTCAAATGCAGAGACTATATTTTTTTCCAGTCGTCTCAAATATATGGATTTAGATCATCTGTTGTGGCTGAAAACACAGCATATGGTGTTGTGCACTTTTTATACGAGATCATCAGCTGATCATCTCGTTTCGTCTGACATTTTTTCAAATTTATCTGTGTCACTGTATGAGGTCTATCAGATGATCAACTGATATCATGTAAAAAGTGTACATCATTAGGTGTATTATTTTCAATCATAACAGATGATCCAAATCTCAAATATATAGTTTAATATCTATGTTTACTATTATTTGTTCTATTCTTTTATCGATTTACATCTATTCATTAAACACATTACTCCCAAAAAAATTTTTTTATCATAAAAACACTTATTAAATAATGAGATAGAATTGAAAATTATTCTGTGAAATTTAATTTTCTTTTTAATAGTTTTTTTAATATGTGTGAAAACACATATAGACCTGTATATAATAATAGTCGGAGAAAGTTTTATCCTATCTCATGTTTTTTAGAGACTTTGTGTCTTACCCATTCATTTTTTTTCCTCTTTTCACCTTACTATAAATGAATTTTTACTCGCCCATGTAAATTTAGTCCTTGGGCTTACGTTTGAGTATACCTCCAAGCTTTCAGTTAAAGAAATTTTTTTGTCTATGATGAATTTGCCGTGGAAAGGAAACTTATTACTTTAAACTATTGTTCTATATTTATGTTGTCTGAACCTGGGGATTTGAAAACATCAAAACTTCCACCCCAACCCGGAAACAGCGCGCAATATTATGCTTCTTCCTGATATTTCCTAAAAATTAATCTGGAGAAAACTGATTGGGAACGTGGAACATATAATACATATTTGGATATGTTTTGTTAAGGAATTAGACATCTTTTGTTATAGATTTAATGATATGTCAAAGTAAGTTGGATCAATGAATTCTTAAATATGGCTATTTCAACATTACAATTACAATATATTGATTTTAAAAAACGATTACTCGTACCAAAACATTTTTATTTTTTCTAACTGTGATGATTATAAGTGATACTCATAATAACGATCCACATAAAAGGGCAACGTAGCCTAATATCATCATATTTACATGCATTTATTAACCACTCATATTGAAGAGCTGTACTAATATTGTAGATTTGTGTATTTCAGTAATATTCTGGAAAAATTTTAAGCAAAAATTGCCTACTATTCTTAGATAAGTAAGTGCAGGTATTTTACTACCCTGAATTATATGTTCTCCTCAATATATAGCTGTAATTAATATACAGAACTCCAAGAACCAAGCAAATAAATCCCTTGATCCCAATTCGGATACCGATTCACCAAGCAAATCGAAAGGGAGCGAAGAAGACGGGCATCTCTTCGTGAAATCGTCATCAATATCAGAGCAACGACATTCTTCCACAAGTACCGATGGCCAGGAGAAGCTAGACATAGTTGAAATGGATTATACTCTCGCAAGAAGAAAACCTCATATCCACAACTAATATTTTCAACAAGTTGAGTTTTCGAATGCACATAATATATATAATAATGGTTTTAGTTCATCATAATTTGCATGCTTAGTACGTACTGCTTGATGACTGATTATTAATCGTTGGAATTCAAGTCTGTAAATTAAATGAGTGAGTTCGAACGAAGAAAACAAGTCAATTGTTGGAGGGAAATTATGTATTAATTATTATATAGTTTGTTTATTTATGGAATATTCACTACTATTTTTTCCGAATATAAGATCGTCTAACGAATATGGATATTGCTGTTTGATCGCACATTATAATCTCGAATCATATCGTACAAAATCAATAGAGAAACTATGTGAATGGCGCAACAATCATTCAATCAAGAGATTAGCTACATATTGTCATGCACCTCCAATATACACTGTTTGTATTCGTGAAAGGGCAATCTTTTGTCGATGACTTGTTGCTCATCTGACATCAATGTCATAGGTTTGAGATGAAGTCTCGCGACCGGAGGCTCAATTTGTAATAAACATCTCCCCCCAAGTCAAGAAAACGTACAGCGAACATACTTTGTATGGAAAAAAGAGAGTTCAAAATGCAAGGGATATAATTAAGTGGAAAATCATACAAGGACTCATCCTGTGATAAAAATGGCCATGGAGGATGAAGGAGGTAGATTAATCGATTAATTAATATATATCTTGTCATTATTAAAAATGATATCTGCAAGTATGAAGTGCTGCTTAATTAATTAAAAATGATTAGATTATGTGGCGAATCAATATATTGTATAAAATAATGATCTAAATAACAGAAACATAGTCTATATATGCTACTAATGATCTATCAGATTAGCTGGTTAATTAGTTAATTGTTGCCAGCTGGTTAAATAGTTAGAGGCAGTTACACACACCGATGTATAAATACCAAAACACTCATTGTATTTCTTAATCTT
The DNA here is from genome assembly GCF_022965805.1 of Primulina eburnea. NCBI lineage: Eukaryota > Viridiplantae > Streptophyta > Magnoliopsida > Lamiales > Gesneriaceae > Primulina > Primulina eburnea. The sequence continues at coordinate 60,209 of NW_027331256.1, forward strand.
CAGATTCATTGTTCATCAATAAAATGAGCTGATGCATTCTATCGTGAAGTTATTGTAATATGGTATCAGAGCAGCTTCCGATTCAAATCTGATTGCTGGAGAAAATCAATTCAGAGTGTTGCAGCGGAAGAATCAAATCATTATCTGCACTTCCGATTGACGATTCTGAACTCCATTAATCTGGTGTAATCCTCTAATTCTCAGCATTCATTCGACTCGGTTATTCCGAAATTCATGGCAAACACTGGTCCATCAGCATGGAATTTGCCAAACCGACCTGCAATCGATGATCCATCGAGTCCATATTTCCTCCACCATTCCGATAATCCAGGACTCACTCTAGTCTCCCAACATCTCACAGGTGACAATTTCGCATCGTGGAGTCGTGCAATGAAAATTGCCCTATCTGTCAAGAACAAGTTAGGATTTATTGATGGATCAATTATCAAACCATCAGCATCCGAGCCAAATTTGGTGAATGCATGGAATCGTAATAACAACATAGTTATTTCATGGTTGTTAAACTCTGTTTCTAAAGAAATATCGGCCAGTGTGTTGTTTGCGGAATCAGCCGTGGAGATTTGGAATGATCTCAAAGAGAGATTTCAACAAAGTAATGGTCCTCGAATTTTTCAGCTTCGTCGAGATCTGCTTCAGCTTCGACAAGATCAAGACTCGGTTAGTGTTTATTTTACCAAACTTAAAGCTCTTTGGGAAGAGTTAAATCATTTTCGCCCTATGTGCAACTGTGGGAAGTGCATCTGCAGCGGCGTAAAGAACATCGAGGCGTATGTCCAAATGGATTATACATTGACATTTCTCATGGGGCTTAATGACTCATTCACACATGTTAGGAGTCAAGTGCTACTCATTGACCCTCTGCCACCAATTAGTCGAGTTTTTGCACTAGTTGTTCAAGAAGAACGTCAAAGACAGGTTGGAGCATGTCAAGGTACTAGTCTTCCAAATCAGGGTATGGCTTTTACACTCAAAAGCGATCATACTCAGACACAAATGGGCGATCGAAAACCACATAAATTTCAAAGAGGAAGGCCCTACTGCACAACTTGTAATATTATGGGCCACACGATTGAGACTTGTTATAAAATACATGGTTACCCACCTGGATTCAAGACTCGATACAAACAAAGCAATAAAATTTCTACTGCTCCTGTTAATCAAGTGGCTGGCAGTGACAGCATGTCTGAAAGCAAAGACAACTCAAACATTTTTCAAAATTTCAGCAAAGGACACATTGAACAATTAATGGCTATGTTCATTCAACAGCTTTCTTCATCCGACAAGAAGGTTGATACGCCAGATAATGCGAATAATCCATCCACATCAGGTACTTGTTTTTCCATCTCAATTCCAAGTGCATTGAATATCTCTACATGTTGGATAGTCGACTCTGGTGCATCTAGACATATTTGCTCAAACAGGGATGTCTTCATGTTCCTTAAGAAAGTCCAAGATTCAAGAGTAACTTTACCTAACAGTGAATATGTGGATGTACACTTCTGTGGTGATGTGAGATTGGGAACATCCTTGATCCTTTCGGATGTACCATATGTTCCAGAATTCAAGTTTAACTTGATCTCTGTCAGCTGCCTTCTTGATCGTACCCAAAATATGATGAAATTTCATTCTGATTCATTCATCATTCAGGACACCATAACACAGAGGACGATTGGCAAGGGTAAGAGACTGGCAGGGCTCTATGTTCTAGACTCCAATCAGATGCATTCCGACATTCACATTAATCTAGTTGGGACTCAAACTTGGCACCAGAGACTTGGACATCCCTCAATGCAGGTTCTGCAACTTCTGAAATCTCATATAAAGGTTGATATAACTCATTCTGATCATGACAAAATCTGTTCCATTTGTCCAGTAGCTAAACAAAAACGTTTACCGTTTGTTTCACATCACCATGTGTCTGCTTGTGCTTTTGAACTCATACATTGTGACATTTGGGGACCTTATCATGTTCCTACATACAATAATCAAAGATACTTTCTGACCTTGGTTGATGATTATACAAGATTTACCTGGATTTTTCTCTTACAACATAAGTCTGAAGCACCAACGATGGTCTCAAGATTTTGTATCATGATTGAGACACAATTTGGTGCCAAAATTAAAGTCTTTCGCACTGATAATGCCAAAGAACTTGCATTTACTGAATTGTTTCAGCAACGAGGGATCCTTCATCAGTTTTCATGTGTGCAAACTCCTCAACAAAATTCCGTTGTCGAACGGAAACATCAACATTTGCTTAATGTCGCTCGTTCATTGTTTTTCCACTCTAAAATACCCATCCGGTTGTGGAGTGAATGTGTCCTAACAGCCACATATTTGGTGAATCGCATTCCTTCACCATGGACAGCCAACAAATCACCGTATGAGTTACTCTATCAGCACCAAGTGGATTACACAAGTCTTCGAACATTTGGATGTCTTGCTTTTGCATCCACTTTAGCAGCACATCGAGATAAATTTATGCCAAGAGCTCGTGTATGCGTATTCATTGGTTATCCTCCCGGAATCAAAGGTTACAAACTGATGGATATTAAGAGCAAGGAAATATTCATTTCACGAGATGTGAGATTTCAGGAATCCATCTTTCCTTTTCACTACCTATCTCATGACGGAAGTGTTGTTGATCCATTCCCTGAAATTGTTATTCCCAATCCAGCACCGGTGGATGGTTCTGCTCATCTGGACAATGATTTCCCTTCATCAATACAATCAGCAGAAGTTGCACCCACTGGTTCATCTTCTGTTGCATCTGAATTACCAACTCCAGCCCCAACTCGTACCTCCACGAGAATTGCACGGCCACCTTCTTATTTACAGGAATATCATTGTCACATGATTAAATACCATTCTGCTCCGTCATCAACAACTACTTATCCCCTTAACAACTACATCTCTTATGAGGCACTCTCGCCATCCTATAGGAATTTGGTGCTCAACATCTCATCTCAAGTTGAACCTCAATTTTATCACCAAGCTGTGCCATTTGCTCACTGGCGAACAGCTATGAAAGAGGAACTTGATGCCATGGATGCCAATAATACCTGGTCGGTGGTTCCACTTCCTCCGGGTAAACAAACTATTGGTTGTCGTTGGGTATACAAGATCAAGCATAACTCCGATGGCTCAGTTTCTAGATATAAAGCTCGGTTAGTAGCCAAGGGCTATATTCAACGCGAAGGCGTGGACTTCTTTGACACTTTTTCTCCAGTGGCAAAATTGGCCACCATCAAAACTGTTCTCGCCTTAGCCGCCAGTCAACATTGGAATCTCGCCCAATTAGACGTTAATAACGCATTCTTAAATGGTGATCTCTCCGAAGAAGTCTATATGGATCTTCCACTGGGATACAAATCACATGTTTTCCCTTTTACAAATGATTCAAAATCTGTCTGTCATTTGCGTAAGTCCATCTATGGTCTCCGTCAAGCTTCACGACAATGGTACACCAAATTTTCCAACGCATTGCTCGATTCAGGATTTGTACAATCCAAGTCTGATAATACCTTGTTCACCAAGGGCTCGGGTCATCGCTTTATCACTCTGTTAGTTTATGTCGACGACATCATCATTGCAGGACCATCAATGCATGCCATTCAACAGCTGAAATCTGATCTTCAAAACAGATTCAAACTCAAAGATTTGGGTGATCTCAAGTATTTTGTAGGCCTTGAAATAGCTAAATCCTCATCTGGTATTTATTTATCTCAACGCAATTATGCTCTTCATCTTCTTGAAGATACTGGTTTCCTCGCGTGCAAGCCTTCAACCGTGCCAATGGATCCACGTTCACATTTTACCTCTACTAATGGTGATCTTCTTCCTGATATTACAGCATATCGACGTCTCATTGGCCGACTTTTATACCTCACTTTAACACGACCTGACATCATGTTTGCCGTGCATAAATTGAGCCAATATGTTTCCCAACCACGTACCTCGCATTTGCATGCTGTTCATCAAATTCTGAGATACATTAAATCCTCCCCTGGTCAAGGGATTTTTTTCTCAGCCTCCTCGTCAATCCAGCTACGGGCATTTTCAGACGCTGATTGGGCAGCTTGTCATGAAACAAGAAAATCGATCACTGGTTTTTGTGTCTTTCTTGGTGATGCTCTAATATCATGGAAATCTAAAAAACAATTGACAGTCTCTCGCTCATCAACCGAAGCAGAATATCGCGCCTTGGCCACCACAACGACCGAGATTTTATGGCTCACCCAATTGCTCAAGGACTTGCAGTTTCAAGTTACCACACCGGCTGTCATTTTTTTGCGACAACCAATCTGCCATTCATCTCGCTAACAATCCTATCTTCCATGAACGAACCAAACATATCGAGATCGATTGTCACTTCATACGCGATAAGATCAAGGAAGGCTTCATCAAATTATTACCAATCAGTTCTCATCTCCAACTTGCCGATATGTTCACTAAACCACTTCCATTCTCCACTCTTTCTCTTTTAATGTCCAAGATGTCTATAAAAAACATTTATAGTACATCTTGAGGGGGGCTATCAGATTAGCTGGTTAATTAGTTAATTGTTGCCAGCTGGTTAAATAGTTGGAGGCAGTTACACACACCGATGTATAAATACCAAAACACTCATTGTATTTCTTAATCTTCAGATTCATTGTTCATCAATAAAATGAGCTGATGCATTCTATCGTGAAGTTTCTGTAATATGATCATTTCTGAAAAATAGAGACAGCATACGATAAATTAATACATTTGGACATATGAGAATTACATATGTCTATTGCGAAGGTAAAATACAAGACATCTTACCTCTTTGTCTCATATGTCCGCTCTCAAAATAGATTAAATACTACCCATCTTCAACTCCTTGATAGATACCTTATATTTTAATACTTAGATCTTAAGAAATTACATAGTTTAAAGATAGAGACTTTGATAAAATATTATCAAAAGTTTAAGCCGCAGGTGCCACGCTTGAGCCGTCGTCGTCATCATCATCGTCGCCCTCGATATCTCGATATATTTTAAAATAAACCTCGTACTCATCTTCCTCGACAAATAATTTCGCATCACACCGTTGTTTCTTGCCACTTGTGTACACCATCTTGACTCAACACAAGAACAAGTAGTGAACTCTGATTTTTTTTCTACAAAAAAAATCGAAGAATTAAAAAAATAATGATCTTATAAGGTGGCTTCGAGTCTACTAAGGTTTGAGGAGTTCTCCCAACCTATTTATAGCATCAATAACCAAACTTTTTTCGGCCCTTTCACCAAGGACGTAATTCTTTCCTATTGTAATGTCCTTTTTACTTTCTAGCTTTTGGACCCGTCCCTACAACGAGGCCATGATGGCATTGTGAATCCAAGGTTGCGTGTACTCAAAAATTTAGTTGAATTTATGTACAGTGTATATATTTATAAATACTTAAAAAATAACAATATTTTTTTAAAAAAAGTACAAATAAAAAGTTCTAAATTTCCAATTTGAAGGAAATTAATTGAATCAATTATTGGCGTGGGTTGATCTTATAGTTTCCTAAATGGCAGAAAGAAATTGTGTGCACGAGGGGAGCTCATGCAAAAATGGTGGTGTGCACACCCTACGCGTGGTGAGCAACAGTTCAACATCAATTTCTTGTTCGGATTCGTGTGTATATTTTTTCCAGCTCATGGAGAGTAAAGTGGACAGTCAAACTAATTTCAACGACCCTTTTTGTTCAATAATTATATAGGGTTTCATTAAGTTTTCGACTATATTTTCTGATATCACTGCTTTTTTTTGGTGAGTTTTTCATTATGAATTAATAATTAAGCTGTACATTTGACTTATAATTAATTTACACAGGCCAGTTTTACCATTTTTTTTCCTTATTTATCCCAAGAGTCAATGGATATGAAAATTGTAGGATACCCGTATCCATATATCATATATGTTAGAGTCATTCATGTTTGTAGCCATTTTAATATTTCATATTGTCAAATTTTAATCTTAATTCATCATCTTCTTTTTTTCTATTTTTCTCCTAGATTTGATATGACTTCATCGCATTAACAAAATAGCCAAAAACATAAAAAAAAGTCTAGATTTAAAACTCGATTTTGATAATATAATTGACCAAGATAGAACGTAACAAGGCAATTCTCAAGCGTTAAAAGGTTGAAGGTTGCTGCAACGAACTTTTTGATGTATATATATGTATATATATGTATATATGTATATATATATGTATATATAAATTTATAAATTGCTGAAACTTATATGCCTCGTTCAATGCGATCACGAGTATTACAAATTGTCTTGACATTATATTCAACCTAAATTCCCAAACAATTTTGTGCATATAAGTTATTGAGAACCTGAAAATTATGAAAAATGAATTTATTTCGAGGGGCTTATTTGGTTGGTGGTTTGGCCATCAACCAAATCAAAGAGATCATCTCCAATCCCAAAACCAAGCATCCTCGACATGTCTTTAGCCTTCAATCTCGGCTTAGGAATGCCGTGCTCCTTCAACCACAAGTAGGCGACAAACACTTTATTCACCACGAATAATTCGAGCGCCTCTGGGTTGAATACTATCCCTGTTCTCATACTCATCTGTCAATAAAACCACATCCCGAGTTACAAATTTATGTATCAAATATACATGCATGAAAAAAATATATATAAGAGTTGCATCATAACCACTCGATTTCTAGATTCACATTGGACTCATCCTCATGATTCCAAAATCGAGTTGACTCGGATCTGTTGCATGTATTCCTAGACCTTCAATTATTCAGGTGCAAGTGCATTGGGAAAGCACTCTAGATTTTGAATAAGATGAAGATTTTGATACCTGGTGAGGTACAAGCATGGCAGCATAGCGTGCAAGCTCTCCTGCTCTCCAGTCCAAGACAACAGGGAGCCATGGGTACATAGCATCCAATCTTACAAACCATAGCCTTATTTCAGGGAATTCAGACAGTTCTCGTGGATCACTTCCATCTTCTCTAACGAAATTAATCGTAAATCCGATGCTACGTTCTAGATAATCCTTTGGATTTGCTGCATAATATACATACTAGTTGCATAATATTAATTAATATACATACTGGTAATTAAGCACACACCAAGCTCGTACTATGTTCATTAATTTTAAATATTAGGAATTACAGCATCAACTTTTTTAATGTATCTTTTCCTCGACATATTGTACATTGTAACTCGGTCATACTGAATTGAGTTTTTGCTACTAACGTGTAAGTATTTCATCATATGTCACGTTGTGGGAAAATTGGGAGGTTCTTTTATTGGGCTTCCTACATAATAAAAGGGAGAACTTCTCCCTATGTAGTAAAGCCATTGGATTGAGGTGGACTCGTCCAAAACATGTGAGGCCTACCACAATCCAATGGTGGTGAAATCTCTCCTATGCAACATAAAATTTATCCTTCTATTGGATAAGAACTAGGCGATATTTTTTTCTGAATTATTACAATAGGATAAAATTGCAAAAGGAACCTTTACAACATTATGATTAACGTATATTTTCCTGCATCACCACTCAAAAAACAGATATTTATATAACCATTTAATGTATGAATATTGGGCAATCAAGTCTCACCCGTTTCGGGGGACGTTATCCCGGTGGCATCATGAAACGGGGATAAGTCGAGCCGAGCGATGATATCATTGTCGATTACTACCTCATACCGCCCCTCCGTCGGGGGCATTGGAGGAGGTGCTCTTGATGTATCTACACACGCCATATGATTTTTACATGAAAAATTAAAGAAAATAAACTTATATAAAGTTGTTCATATACCAACCATTTTCATCGTCGAACAAGGGGAGATCATAGCTCCCAGAAGGATTGAATGAGACCGAAAGTGAAACGAGCCTTTGAGGTTGGGTACTGAAGGTTGATTTGAAGTGAAAAAATGGCGGAGTTGAGGAAGAGGGAATGGGCTGTTTGAGTGGACAAGAATGTGGATAAAGAGGTCTTATGCAAGCCATTTTTAATTTGGGGTGGACGACCCTTTCACTCTTATCCCAGTGCTTCTATTTTGGTTTTAACTTAAATCTCTCTACTTCGTTCGACCTCTGTGAATAATTTTTTTAAAAAAAATATTTTGAGATATTATTTTACAAGAATTTTTAGACAATCCATAGAATTTAAGTGGGATAAATTTTTTTTATTTTAAAATTGATCATGCGTCACGTAAATGTTCAACTGTTTTTTTCATATAAATAATCTTGATAACAAAAAACTGAAATTAAAATTTGAAAATTTTAAAATAAAATTTGAAAATTTCTGATTTATAATAAGCTTTTTAGATTTTTCTAACATAAATTGAATTTTTCATGGAAACAAAAAAAATGGGGCAGGGGCTAAAAAAAAGAAAGTGGTTACTTTAGGGTTGTCTCTCTACTATGGACTCAAGTATTATATATATATATATATATATATATATAGATAATAAGTATATTATTTATTAATCCAACTAAATAGGAAAAAAATAGAAATAATATTTATTAGAAACTTAATTATACAATCTTCGTTAATTAAAATACTGAACAAGGTAAAAAAACTCAGAGTAGAGCTGAGCGTCATTAGATAATTTTGAATAATAGAACTATATGTATAAATCCAGTTGATTGTTAATTTAGTAGATAAAAAAAATACACTAACTATTCCATACATCACATATATTTCTACACTAATATTAATTTATCTTCCTATTAGTACAGATAAAATATTAAAATCTATATTGTATATAGAGACAAGATTTATTGGCCTACCCTATATAAGATTAAGTATAGATTATTAATTAATAGTTTAAAAAAAATCATGTAGAAGTTGTCAAGACCGAAAAGGCGACATTACGCAGAAACTAAATGAAACCCTCGAGTAGTTCGCTTCTTCAATGTGACTTCTCATTGACCAAAAGGGTTGAAAATGGTTTGACTACCCACAGACTTCCCATGAGCTGGAAGAATTATACACACGAATTCGAGCAAGAAAATGCTGTTGAACTGTTGCTGACCACGCGCGGGATGCGTACACCTCCATTCCTCCATGATCTTCCCTCGTGCACACTGCTTAGTTCTTTGTGCCATCTTTTTTTCCTTATAACAATGGGAGCGAACGATTTATCTAAACTTCACTTAACAAACCGAAGATCTCACGCAGTCAGTGAGAATTGAACTCACTCAAGGCCATTCTTTGTGCCATGTTACCATGTAGATCAGCCTTCTAGATTAAAAAAATAAAATTTATTTGTATCTTTTTTAAAATATATATAATTTGTAAGCAATTAATGATTAACCGATCATTTATCTACGAACTAAATTTACGCTAGCACCTGATACCCTCTTAGTTGACATTACTACCATGGCCTACATACAACGTCCTTGGAGGGAGAAAATTCCAAAATTTAAAAGTAGAAAGTTATAACACCAAATAATTACGTGCTTGGCAAAAGGGCTAGCTGGAAAAAAAATTGCTTATTGAGTACTATATAACTTGGGAGAACTCCGGCCTCAAACCCTAGCAGACTTGAAGCCACACCTAAAATAGTTGTCCTTTGACATTCTTCCAATTTTTTTTTTAAAATTAGAGTTCACAACTTTTTTTCGTGCTCAGTCAAGATGGTGTACACAGGTGGCAAGAAACGAGGATATGAAAAATCATTTGACGAGGAAGATCAGAAAGGTACCGAGGGCGACAGTGATGACGACGACGACGACGGCTCGAGGGTGGCACCTGCAGCTTAAATGTTTCGCGCCCGCAGCGATGTAATTTTATTAGAGCCTACGTTTGAATAATATGTCGTTTTAAGATCTCATGAATAAAAATACAAAGTTCCAACTAGGGACAACTTGGAGGGAGATGTAAGAGGTCTTGCGCTTCCCTTCTCAGGAGATTTAAAAGTCTCTCGTATGTCAAAATGATTACTAGCAGTGTTATAAAATATGTTTCTGTTATTTATATTACTATTTAAATATGTTGGTTCGCCGCATAATCTTTTATATTGTTCTAATTAATTAAGTAGCTAGTGTTAATTTTTTTGGGTAAATTCATACTGTATTGTGCATGTACGCATGTAGATAATTTTTTTTTTTTTTGGAAACCAAACATCGCTTCTCCCATGTTGTCTTTGTTCTTTAGCGCCATGAATTCTTGTTTAATAGGAACATTTATCCCATGTTTGTCAATATTTTTAAGTTTTCAGAGAAATATTCTGAGGAAATGAGTTTTGGGAGATTGAAAATGTTTCCTAAAACACTAATACTCAAATTTTCTGTTATGATTCATTTGGATCAGTGATTTGAAATACATTTTCATTGTTTACATAACTTAAACAAAAGAAATGTGATGTCACCTCTATACTCTTTATATTATAATTATATTAATCACAGTTAAATTCATTGAAATCATTGTGATTAATCTAATTTTAGTGTAAATATATAAGTAAGATATGAATTGATCAAGTTTTTTTTGTTTAAATATTTAAAAATGAAAATAAATTCAAAATCATGGATTTCAAAAGATCTCATCCAAATGCAATCTTAGTCTCTTATTAGGTATAAAAATATAAATTGAAAAAATGAAAATTCAAAGATATGTATGTATCAATATAAATACCTAGATATATAAGCTAGCCGTTGTGTTGCTACATTTTGTGCATAGAATCTTCACTTTCATGCCCGTCACGATACTTCGGGCTGCGTCGATTCAGTGACTTTCAAATAACTCATGCATTTCGGTCTGTAATATTTATGATAGATGAATGTTTAAGAATGTAAGTCACCATATAAACTAGAGATCGAGCCGTGGAAAATGTATTCATGAGATATACGTTGGATCTTAATTTCCTCGTTCCCTCGATTTATCGTATGCTAATTAATAATATGTTATAGGTAGCTAAACTCATGAGTCTATTTCGAAGCAACTGTCTTTGTTTATGAAGGCATTGCCCTAAGGATACATCCAAGAGACAACATTAATTCGGCCTCAATCAATCATACGTACATGTATAAGTAAATTAATTACATTGTCTCACTTAAACAAAAAATACATACAAAAGGAAGCCGATGAAAATATAGATCGACCAGCAACAATACGAAAGGAACGAAAAACAAAAATAATATAGGCCTGCCTTTCTTCATTCAAGAACCGCGTACATTGTAGATAATTTAGAATTTTCATTTCTTCTGGAAAAGACTGCCTTTACTGTACTTGAGTTTGATCCAGTGAACTCCGGTGGTGGCGCCCTCCTTCACTTTCTTGGCAGCCACCTTTGTTTTCTCCACGCTTTTCTCCATCCCGGCCGACGCAGCCTCCTTCGTCTGCTCGAACTTCGCGCTTAATCTCTTGGAAAGCTTTGGGGACGGCCCCCCGAGTCGACGTGGCTCCGGGGCAGGCTTCGCGGCTGCTGTGCTGCGGCCGAACGGGTTCTCGTTCAACAGCGCCATTGGTGTTTAATTTGGGCCCAAGAAAAGACTGGTGTTATAGTCTTCCTTGGGAGAACAACGATGAACGATACGCTGAGTAATTTTGTTTGGAGGAAAATATTTCCTCTGAGTTTTGTATGGTTTGAATGCGTTTTGGATATGACCAAAGCTGGAGTAGTGCGTGTGGACGTGAAGAAAGGGTGGCGTGAGGAGTGCTGTGCGTGAATACAGGAGGGAGGTTACTTAAAATAGTTTTGTGGATATTTATTTGATGCAATGAAGATGTCGGACTTGGATCTTCTGCTGTAACAAAAAACACGGCGCCTTACGTCTCACAATTTTCAAATTTATCTTACATTATGGTCCATCATCATTTAAAAAGTGAACAGCAACATGTGGTGTTGTGTGGTCAATCACATCAGAAGATTCAAATCCCAAATTATCCCAAATATATTCTGATATATATATGCTTGGAAGTTTTTCATCTAACATGTTTATATTTCCTTTTAATGGAAGCTTAAGTCACACGTTATGCTATACTTTCCGATCACAAAACTCTATAAATTTAACTGAGGATGTCTGAAAGTGTTTGTAAAAATATTTTAAAAATGATCTTATAATAATCTATACTATATACAAAGGCTAAAGCTCTTTTGGACCGATTTTGTAAAATCAATTAGTTTTTAGGAAAATAATATATTTATTTAGATAATTAATGTTTTTTATTTATTTTACTCGTAACAACAATATCTACTTCATTTTAAAAAATCAAAAATTTACATATTATACCTAAAAATTACATATTTAATATAATGTAATTATATTTATCCAAATAATAATTTATAACTATAAAAAAGTTATGAATCAGCTCGATGTATTAATGATCATAATCATGATTCATATATACAATAACTATTGGAATTGCACGTGTGTCATTGGCTAATTTAAATTAACGAGGAATGACTCTCTTATGATATTTTTCCGAAATAGTAAAATTTGACAAGCTTATATTTTAATTTCATTTGAATTTTGTTCAAAATAATGAAAATAACCTCAATAGTACTTATCCCGATAGCCTCCTATTACTTGATTTGATTCTCTATTCTTTCAATTTTTCTCGTTTTTCTTTAGAAAAAAGGGGACAAATCACGTTCACAAGTTATAAAAGGAGCCCTCTATTTGAAAATTCACACAACATAATTATTATATTTCTATTTTTTTTTTATTTGTAATCTCGCATTGGAAGATCTATAATTTCGTAATTTCCCATCTCCATAATATTGTACTACTTTTCTTGTACCTCTTGGACTACATATTGATCTTCGGGCTTTTGTTTATTTTTTTTCTCTGGGCTTTGAGTTAAACCCACAAGTTTTGTTCCAACCCAACAAAAATTTTGGGTATAAATTGTGAATCCACTCATTTCAAGCATTTTGGCTTTTGATATTTATTGTCTAAATATACTTCTAAATTTAATTAAAATCTTTATGTTAGCCTTATATTTATTCTAATTCTTCAAAAGTGATTATGTTATTTTGGTCAATAAACGAAATTTTTTCTGGATAATCTTACTCACAATTTTTTTCTAATCCAGAATTGCATTTTACATTCATTCAAATAAATTAAGAGATATATGTGTTTTCTAATAAATGTATTTTTGTTATTTTTCTATAAAAACTAATTTGAGAATCACTTATTTATCACACTCATTATTACTTAAAATCTAGCTTATTTATTTTTATTTTCAAACACTATTTATGCCCTTCTTATTTTTCTCATTTTTCCATAATCTATAAATTTAATAAATTTTACAAAGATTCTATTCGAGAGAGAGAAAAACTCAAACATGTTTTGGCTAGTATTCGAAACAGGATTTGTCTGGCTTCAGATTTGTGAACAAGTGAAGAGTGAACAAGACAAGAGAAAATATGTGAGTTCTCAGAGCAATTTTATGATACTACCAATCAAATTTAAATTTTATGCAAGTTTGGAAGTTTAAAGTTTTGTTAAAAGAAAATGTGTTGAATGAAAATGTTGTGATAAGTTATATGTGTAAAAAGATGAAAAAGAAGTTTGACAAGTATTGTATTCAATATAACATGATTATTGCATTTAGAGTTATTTTTGAACTACGAATAAAGCTTTTTATGTTGGAATTTTTTTATTCGAAGGTTCGAGAGTGGTCCTCTTAAATGGCAAGAGAAGATGTCGCTTGTGAAAACAAAGTTTCTACAAGCTTCTGAACAATATTCTAACGCTAACAAGCCAAGTTCTTCACAATTTCAATCTTCTGCTATCACACTTCCATCTATGCAAAGTGGTGGAGGATTTAGAAACAAGGACAGAAGAATTTTTTAAGTGAGCATTCTTATACATTTTTCACTTTAATTGTATTATTTAATTAGTATGAATTTTTTCCGTGACAAAATATTTCAATATCAATTAATGTAGGAAATTAAGGAATATAATAGTCAAACTACAACAACTGCTATAAATTCTGATCAATTGGATCTCTATTTGGTAGAATAAAAGCTTGAATTTTCATATTATGAAGATTTGGATGCCTTGGATATTGGATGAGTCATAAGAATCGGTACCCAACACTTGCACGGATGACATACGATGTTTCGACGTACTATTCTCATAACTACTGTTACATCATAATCAACTTTTTTTTTATTGTTGATCGTGTGCTCACCAAATATAGAAGCAGCACCCTTTTGGAAAAAAGTGCTATCAGAATTTCGAGTGTTCAAGGCTGCATAGAAAGAAAAACGTGGTTTACCTATCGAAAACTACTGACATCGTAAAGGTTATTCAATATTGTTGAACTGAAGTTGTTCTGATAATTTTATGTTGTTTGACTGACAGGTAGATAAGCCTATTCGGTCTCGGAGTTTGACACGCAGTTGAACTTTCGGCAACGAAAAAGTCGTGAAGCCCAAATTTGAACTTCAATTACCCGTAAAATTATTGTGTTTGTTGTTTCTCCGTGTATTTAAATAGCAAATACCTGTAAACATTTTGATTATTGCAACTTTAACATTCAGATGACACAATTTTAATATGATAAAATACCAGAAAAACCTTCTAAAAAAAGGGGAAAAAATACAGTAATAATATTTCAATTTATAAGACTCGATTCATATTTGTAAAGTATATTTGAAATGTTCAAAACGAGAAGAGTCGCCAAAATCAGATGGCATGACTCGTTACACGCTCTTACTTTAATTATTTTCTACTGATTCAAAGTCTGCTTTAAATTAATCAGTCCAAGTTGTGGAGTTTGCCTTAATTTTTTGAGGAAAATTTTGACCGACCCCAACCAATCAAAGACTTGGTCAACTATAGTAAGAGTAGCTGGTAGCAGCCTATCGTCATGGAATTAGTTAGTTATGGAGGCGAGCTGACTCTCTTTAAAGTTGGACTGCCCAATACCCCCATCCATGCCACTTGCCACGGTTACATTTCGTGGAAGGGCAAAAACTTATATGAGATGGACTAACGAGTCGTATTTTATGAGGTATATATCTTATTTGGGTCATCTATCTAAGAATATTACTTTTTATGCTAAGAATATTACTTTTTATTGTGAATATCGATAGGATTTACCCGTCTCACAGATAAAGATTCGTGAGATCGTATCACAGGAGACCTACTCTAATGTTATTGTAATTTAATTAATATTTTATAATTGAATAAATTATTGTTCATATTTTGTGTGTGTTTTTAGATCAAACTTCACCGCTTCTATCCTTCATTTTTTGAAAAGTCAAAATTTTTAATAACGAAATTGAAACAATTTTCATTGATATGTTCGTTTAATGTTGATAATTATATTCACAAAATTCCCTTTTTACGTAAAATAATCTTAAATTATAATTCACATGTTACATATTTCACAATGATACTCGACAAATAAAATGTCGCCTCTTCAAATATGCAACATAATTGTCGCTTCGAACCATTCCATTCAATCCCCAACTGGTTCTTTACTAGTTCTAGCAATTTAAATTACATGTTCATTCACGTGTCATGTTCTCGTTTCAATTAAATTAAATTAATTTATTTTATATAATCCAAGTCCATATAAAAACAACATAGGATAATATGTTTGGAACTTTGAGAATTTAAGAATTACACGGGAAGGGTAGGTGACAAATCCACCACTAAAAATAACATTAAAATTGTTGATGAAAAAAGTCATATTCAATTTTGACAAACGGTTGTCGATTATCTCAAAAAATACAGTAATAGACAACATTGTCTTTGATCTTAAAAAAAAATCAAAGACAACTGTTGCCTTTAACCCCAAAAAGACAATAATTTTTAGAAAATCGTTGTCTTTTTGCTTAAAAAACGCGATACGATGAATTATTAAAATTAATATACTTATCGCAATTATATATTTTACTAAAATTAAGTAGTGTAAATAAAATATTATAATATGTTATGTGTGTCAGCTTCTTAGGCAGCGTGTCGAATTCATATTCTAGCTAAATAATATAAATATAAATATAAATATAAATATAAAGCAGACACGATACGTGGGATCTATAAAGATTCTATCTTACATGTGCCAGCCCACTGCCGATTGCGAAAAGGCCGTTAATGAAACGGCTCAATTCTTTGTCGTTTCGCTGATGACTATCAAACTTGAAATATTATTATACAATAAAAATACATATAAAAATAAAGGAATCGATTATCCAATTTTTTTTAAAAAAAATTATTCTTTACCACATGAAAAGGGATTGGGGTATCTCACCATTAAAAACTCTGGCTTGTTTCTTACTACATTTAGGATAAGATGTCGCTTTAGCTATGATATATATTATATAAACATAGGTAAAATAAAATAAAATTTTTTTTTTGAATCAAAATAAAATTTAATTTTCTATTATTATTAAGTGTACATTTTAATATTAAATTCTTTTAAACAAATTTAAACATTTCTTAGGGAAAATTAATTATTACTCACTCCCTTTTTCCCAACCAAAAAAAGAAGTTTACTTTATAAAATCAGTAGTAAAAAATATACCCTCTGGTCTATCACTTCAACTTTTATTTAAAAAATCTGAAAGGTTTTTTTATAAAAAAAAATGAAAAGGCTTTCCCCCCTTAATTTCTATTGGAGCATTAAATCGGTCACAGTTAATCTTGAAAGTTCTGACAAGTATGGATTAATTAATATTCTTAAACTTCAGGGGCCAAATTGCAATTAAAGGAAACCCCTCCTATAAATATACGGCAAGAGTTGAGTTATGTTTGCCAATTTCAATACTCAAATTCCCCATTTTCAAATAATTAATAAATAATCATAAATACTACATCACTATAAAAATGGCAGCTTATTCTGCTCGGAAATCCAGCAGCCCGGTTCTCCGGTCGACCCCACCGACAAACCGGCAATTCTCCTCCCGTACGCCGTCGTTTCGCCCGACATCCCAAGCCATTAGCTTCTTCCTGGACCGACCCGTTTCCCCGAACCACCGCATCTCCTTGTCTCCCCCTGCGGTTCAGAAGAGGACGTGTATGTGCTCGCCGACGAACCACCCCGGTTCGTTCCGTTGCAGCCTGCACAAATCCGGGTTGAGCAACAGCAGTGCTTCGAGGAACTCGAAATCGACGTCGTACGGGAGCTCGACCAGGCTGAGCATGAGGCGCTCCGCCATGACTAACTCTCTGGTCCGAATCGGAACCGTGGAAGGGGATTTGGTGAGGAGAGCCCTCGCGTCTTTGATCCGGCCGTCGTCGCATCAGCAGCGGCGCCGTGGCCAGTTCAAGCCGTGCGCTAGCCGCCTCTCCCACATGTCCCGATAACATCACAGCTCGGCGGAGATGGCGTCAGCGGGGTTTCGACTCTTCGATTTTCTCGTCCCTTCCCTGTTGACTGAAAATTGAAAAACATAAACGATCCGAGATATTAGATTTGGATGCTCTGTGAATGTAAATAATAACATATTTTTTTTTTGGAAATTGGAAGTCATATTTCTTTAATTTTTAATTTAAAATCGAATTATAGGGATGTACTTTATTCCAACTTTAATCAAGTAAAATTTTGTAAATTAAATTAAATAGATATTTTTGTTTTAGTAGAAATCAAATAGGGACCCTTTTATCTTCATGGCTTTTTTCGCCATTGTTTATTTATTTATTTATTTTCACTATTTACAAGGCGATATTATTCGTTTGTCTATTAATATTTCAAATCAATCTGATTATCTCTCTCGTCTGGTTCTAAATTTTTATTTAATTTGAAGAATATCTGAGACAATTCTTATTTACACTTTATTTATATCACACACAAATATATATTTGGAAAACTTGATTTTGTAATTTTGCAAAGAGTGAGTCTTATGTGAGATCGTCTCATAGATCATAATCTGTGAGATCGTCTCATAGATCATAATCTGTGAGATCGATCAATCCTACCAATATTCACCATAAAAAGTAATACTATTAGCATAAAAAATAATATTTTTTCATGGGTGACCCAAATAAGAGATCCGTCTCACAAATACCACCCGTGAAACCGTCTCACACAAGTTTGTGCCTGTCGCAAAACTGTGACAAAAATCTCGAAAATTTGGAATGTGATATCAAGTTCAAGATCTTATTATAATATTTTCATCCTCAACTCAAAAAAAAAAAAAAAAAAACTTGTGTGAGACAGTTTCATGAGTCATATTTTGTGAGACAAATCTTTTGTTTGATCATTCATGAAAAATTATTACTTTTTATTCTGAATATTGGCAAGAGACCTACTAAAAAAAAGTTTGAACATGCAGGTGAAAGAAAAAAGAAATTATATTTTCAGATATTTTACATATTTTTTAAGGAATAAATGAATTTTGTTTTTTGCATGTATAATAAGAAATTTTCGATTTTAGTTCTGTAAGCTTTATTGTTTTGTAATATAGTCATGTAATTTGTCAAAATTTTGTTTTCATCCGGTAACATTTAGTTTTTTTTGTTTTCATATATTATACATATTAAAATCTAAATAAGTAAATGAAAGATAAACTACAAGCTTATTTCTCTTCTTTTGAAATATTGTGCTTCGTTTTGTTTTATTTTCTCATTTGTATTTTTCTTAGATTGATTTAATGTATGTAACATAGACTTTATTCTCGCATCACCGTAGACTTTATTTTCGTCACATAAGAAAATATTAATGTCAAATAAATAATATTCAATTAATTTAATGGTTTTTCGGAGAAAATAACTAAAACAAAAAATAATCAAAGTTATTAATGAACTCCACATACTAAAATTGCAAATTTTCACATATTTATATAAGTTCTTTCTTATTCAACTATGACTTTTTGTAAAGAAATTTGAAAAAAATGTCCCACAAAATGTTATGCGAGACAACCAATAGTAGGAACTCCAAGGACCAAGAGACAAGTGGTACAAGTGACAAGATGTTGCGTTTATGATAAAATACACAAAAGTCATGTTCTTGAATATATATAGAAGTTGAATCCATATTTATGTTGATGAAGGATCAATAATTCATGCATCGAGGAGGACATTGTGTTCGGATTATGATATTGTTTTGAATTAGTTTATAATTGGTTAGTGTAACAATTTAAATTATTTATTTTCGTAGACAATTATATACACTTCGGAATCAATACTCTTCCAAAAATTCGATAGACGCACGTCCATTGCTATCAGCTTTGGTTTGGTATGGATCGAGTTTTATAAAACTTGTTATCTGATCTAAATCCAATGAAGATAAAAAAAAGTAATTATCTTTTATTCGACCTGATACCATTTAACTTATACAAGGCAAAAACTTGTGTGAGACGGTCTCACGGGTCATATTTGTGAGACAGATATTTTATTTAGGTCATCCATGAAAAAGTATTACTTTTTATGCTAAGAGTATTACTTTTTATTGTGAATATGGGTAGGGTTAACCCGTCTCACATGAGACCTACTCCTTATACAAACTCGCCTGAGAGAGGTCATGTTCGAGTCATGTTCCATCCCTACTGGTATGGCGTCCCATTGAAATAATGTGTTGGCTGATTGAGCAAACACAATACTTTGTATTATTAGCACTTTGTGTATTGTTTGATACATGATATGTGATGATATATCTACGTTGATATGTAACACGTTTGATAAAAATAGATAGATATATGTAATTTAAGTAATGTGATTAATTTTATGATGTGCTTCAACACTTTCATCTACTAAAATCTTTACAAACAAGTCTTACCTTATTAATTGTACCGAAGATAGATTTAACCTTCCACACACTTTGACCAGCACACATAATTTAAACTCATTCATTTTCCATATTTATTATCATACACATTTGAATATGGCATGTATAAAAAAAAAAACAAAGAAGAAAGAATATGGTGATTATAGCTTAATCACCCACTAAAATAATGGCTTTTCATGAAAATAAGAGCCACTTTTCATTTTCTTCTGACTCCTATTTTGATCTTCCCCATCGTTTAGGTGTTACTAAAGAATAAATAATAATAATAACAATAAAACTTTATAGTCAAAAATTTTTGTTAGTCTAATTAGTCAATTTTGTGAGATAGATATCTTATTTGAGTCATCAAAAAAAATATTAGGTTTCATATCAAAAATATTATTTATTATTAAATATAAACATAGTTGATTCATCTAACAGATAAAAATAGGTGAAATCGATAAACTTTATATTGTTGATAAGGTTGAAAATGAGAGGTTGGGGCCATAGTGTGACTAAGCAGATAGGATTGTATGTTTTCTCCAATTTTCTAGCTGTTAATCTACTCATTAATTCTCTCACGATATGGAAAAATTGTCTACTCTAATCTTCAGTACTAATGCAAGCTACTCTACTTAAACTACATATAAGTTACTTTGATACTTATATATATATATATATATATATATATATATATATATATATATATATATATAATATATATCCAATTTGAAAAATTAAGATTTTCTCTCTCAGCATAAGACTTTTGGAAAAATAAATTTTACATTTGGTTATTGTTTTAAGAAGATTTTTTTAATGTCAAATCGTATCACATAATCTACCTTTTGGTGATGGCACGTAACAATATATATAAAATATTATATAATATATTATGATATTTTTCGTGAGTCAATATTAAATTTTGGACAGGTGGAAAGAATTAAAATATTTTTATAAGAGGATGAAAATAAATAAGAGGATTAATGAAAGATGAAAAAATGAAAGCGAAATCAAATAGAAGTCAATTATTCTTGCTCGTGATGTCTACCATGCCCACTTGCATGTGAGCCAACTCCTAATTACAAGTTGCAGTAAGATGAAAAGAGACCCAACCTTACTCATTTGTTTTTTTTTTCTATATAAATTAATTTTATAACTATTTTAATACTACATAAAAAAATCATGTGAGATGGTGTCATAGATCAATTTTGTGAGATATATATTCTATTTAGGTCACTTTAAAAAAATTTATGTCAAAAATATTATTTTTTATTGTAAATATAAGCAGAATTGACATTTATCACAAATAAAGATACGTAAAACCGTCTCACAAGAGACTTACTCTTAACACTAATATCAGCCTCTCATGACCCCATGGGCATTCTTCAATGTACAAAATTTGATTTCTTTATCTTAAATCTTAAGTATTTTTTAAAAGGTCAAAAAATCTAAAATAATTTCACAATATTTTATCAATTTTATTTTAGAAAACTTTTTTAAAACGACATAAATTTTTTGAGCAATTTGTCACAACTCACAGCTAACCACCAACTTGGCAGACCTTGTTTGATGAGATTATGACACAATCTCCCCATCCATTTTTTTGGAGTCATTTATTTAAAAAACAACATGTCTTTAACTTTTTGGAGTCATTTATATTGTAGTACTACATTTTTTTTTTTTCGTGTATTGTACTATATCATTGTTTTTTTTTCGTGTATTTGTATATAACATACCTAGAACCACGATGACAATGAATTTTTTTAACTATTTTTCGATTAAAGATTTATTTACACGTACTTATTATTAAATAGGTGTAAGGAGATGTGCACATCGAGTAGTAATCCTCAAGCTAAATCCTTTCATAGGTTCTTATCAATTTACTAAAAAAATTGTGAATTAAATTTGTGTACAATCAATTCTCACGATCCAAAACATAATTGTATGTAGCTCGACTGGACGAGTATTGTAATATGGTTGTTCTCCCAACTCCGCGAGGATAATAAGGTTGAAAGTTTGTGATGCCATAAATCAGGCATGATGATTCAAACTATGTGTGAATAGATAGATGTCTTGTGTTTTTTATCACATTAAGGCTATCTTCAACCCATAAATCTATTTTGGTGCAGTTTCTGCACCAAAATAGTGCAGTTTTTGCACCAAATATAACATTCATCTCCAACCCATTTACTTCAAATCTTACACTAAAAAGTATACTCCTAAAATATTCTTTTTGTTTACTATTTATTTATAAATTTAAAAATATAATTATAATTAATGTTAATATTAGTATTATAATTATAATTTTATTTTTATTAATAGTTAAATTTATTTATTTGATTCTTATATATATTAACTATAATATTTATAATACGAATTAATACAAATGCTTCATTATTAAAATTGACATAATTTTAATACAGATAATTTATTTTTAGAACTTAATATGTGTCCAAATTCAAACATCTGAACAACTATATTCCTCCTACAATTTTTAATATGAATCCAAACAACTTAACATAAATCCAAATATCTAATTGTTAAAATAAATATTATACTATTATTTTATTATATTTACAATTTTTAATACAATTATTTATAAAAAAAATACACATTAGAAATTTTTTTTTAAAAAAACTTTCCAACTAACCAATAAAATAATCTAGACAAATTCTGTTACAAGTAGGATTGTAATCTAATCGAGCCGGTTGGTGAGTTTTTATAGTTGATTCCATAAATATTTTATTTGTATTCGAAGTTGTTGAATGCGAGCCGAATTTGAATATGTTCGAGGTTTTTTCCGAACCGAACTGGAGCCAAAATTATTTTGTTCGATAATTTATAAGCCATAATATTTTTTTAAATATAATATAATTATGTATACATACAAACAATTCGAGTCTTTTCGTTTTGCGAACCTTAAAACATTAATTATTAAAACTTAATGTTATAATTTTGAATATTTCGAGTCAAACTCAAACTCGATACAATTTTTTTTTATCAACATTTAACTCAATTCTATTCGTTTAGATCTTTAGTTCTAAAGAGTTGGCGCACTATTCGATTAGCATATCCTAATTGAATAGGAAGAAACAACTATAGACCGATGTAATTAATAGAAGTGTTGAGAAATATACGAAAATATCAATGACAAAAATATTGAATGGACTTATTAGGCTTCGTTGACAAACAAGTGAAAATGATGTCCCAAATTTTAAAATGAATCCAAACATGAAAGCTGGTAATTTCAAAGAGGTGAGAATGCAGTGTTTTTCTTTTTATCATTATTTATCTTTTTAGCTGGACAAGCCATGTGCTACTAATCTAACTGTCCATATCTATATTTATATACATTTAAATTGCCACTCGTGATGGGGACTTTTGAAATTGATGTTCAATCCGATGAGAATAAATAAACAAACAATTTATTCTTGAGAAAATCAATTAATCTGTCTTTTTTTTTTTCTTGGTTTCAAAAGAAAGGCAAGTAATTAGTTAATGATTAGTTAATTTCATTTATTTCATAATTAAATTTTTGGAATTTTGATAAATTTAATAAATCCCATAATAGATGTTTGATTTGATTGATTTCTGGAGTTTTGTTTACGGACCACTTTATGTATCTCTCTCGCGGAAGGTATTGGGCTAATAAAAATCGCGTTTGGCAGCCTCGAACATATATATATATTTAACTAAATTGCGTAATTATCTCATTAAATTTTCAATTAAAAATAAATATAATTTTTTTGATAAAAGATTTTTATTTTATAGGGTATGGTATTAGATGCTTCACCTTCATCTACTTAAAATTTGGATTTGCCCTTGCAAAATTTTTAATATATTTTTTCGCCCTCTCTAACTTCATTTTTCTGTCTTCGACTTGAAAGAATGGAAAATTGCCCGCCTAACTTGCAAGTTGCATCCCGTGGCGGGTTGCGTTGGTTGATGTTTTCCCTACCCGTCAATTATTTGGCAGATCCGCCATTTGATGGGCAGGGTAAGGTGGGGACGGGGCGGGTCAATTTTGATAACTCTACCTGGGGTTTCATATCGATCCATTCTCATGCATGAAGATGAACAATGTAATACTTCGCATATGTGTGTGTGTGTGTGTGTGTGTGTGTGTGTGTGTGTGTGTGTCTATATATATTCATGAATAGTCCATGTTCACGTATTCTACCTTTTCATAGCTAATTTGTTTAGTTCATAAATCAAACTTTAACAATCAACACCCCTTGAACGAATTATTGATTTGACTAAATTATGTAAGCAGTGATTGAGGACCGCGGCGCTCGTATGATTGCGAGTATACTTGAAAGGCTGTGATTTGCACAATGATGTTGTGCATAAATTAGCAGCAAGTTTTTCAAAAACTGCTCACAGAAACTCCTGATATATCTTCCCCACGTTTGTAATAAATCAGCTTATTTGGTTCAACTTCCATGTCGATGAGTTTGCGAAAGAGACCAAAAGTCCTCGTCAAAAATTATTGTGGGAAATATCGTATCTTGTGAGGGGTCAGCCAGTATATTGCGAGTATGGCGTCACAGAGGTGAGACTCTGGATTTTATCATCAACCAGAGGAACGGGGTAGTTCAAGATTCTCAAGGACGTGTTGCAAGCTTTGGGGAAATTTTATGTCAATTCTCTAATCATCTCTATATTTAACCTTTTGATATGTGAAGAGGACGACAATGTTGATATACCAAGAATCAGCACCAAAAACCGCAGCTCCTCGGTTTCTTGGCAGGCCTAGGAGCTGGGGGAGGAGAGTGTTTTGGTCGAATATACGAGCTTATGGTCGAGGCTACACGTGGGCTCCAAGAGTTGTCCGAGTTGACGGTGGAACCTTGAACTTGAAGGCGCACCTTGTGCCTAAAAACCGTGATTAGACGTTTGGATCTAGGGCCTAACGGTATAGTGGCTCACCAATTTGGGCCTTCTTGGACGGAGAGAATGACTACTTGATGTGGCAATGACTACTTGATGTGGCAGGGTCCCCATCAAGATCATAGTATCCTTAGCAAACTGGCCTTCTTGGACAGACACAATAATAATTTTATGGAAGAGGGTCCCCATCCAGATCATGTCTGAAACTTTTGTTCCATCAGAGAGGATTGGTATTTCCTATTTAAGATGTTAATGTGTTGTATACTCACTATAATAATAATTTTTCTCCGACAACATATTTTTGCTCAATCCTACATTTTTGCATATTAACCATGTGGTTAACCCATTGCCCCCTGCATTCCTGCCAGGTTTTCTGTTTAATACTTGCTTTGGAGTTTGGTCCAAACGACACAAGGCGATGTGAAGCACGGGGCGGACGACATTCTGCCTGATTCGTTATGTTGACAATTGATTTCATTCATCTTCATGTTACAAAACAACCCACTCGATTTGCTAGAAAAATCTATTAAACAGAGCGTTCTGACTCAAGGACCAAAGCCAGAGTGAATGAACATGAATGGAAGAATGTGTAATATAAATATACAAAATTGAAGCAAATGTTAAAGAAACTTAGTCCCAATTCTGCATAAACTCCAACTTTCTCTATATGCCCATTAAATAAGGATATATAGGAAAAACCTATATATCACCACCATAAACACACAACATATCCATAGAAGCAATCACCTTAAACAAACATAACAAAAAAAAAAAACAAACTAAACTAAGATGAAAAAACAACAATGGGTTGTTGATCGAAGCTCATTCAAGCGCCGAAGCTCGTAAATCACTAGTACTTTGATGGATTCTTGATAGATTTTGTTCCACTTCGAGTTGGTTTTATATGTTGAAACATTAGGTACCATCGTGATCGATCCCCATGATCAACACCATTATTCTCTCCGTTAAGATAGGTATTAAAGGGTCTCACTTTTGGGTTCAGCCCAAACTTTCAATCGGCCCAGAAACAGACGGGCTTCCGCAGATGAAGCCCATTCTCTCTCTACCTTTTCCCTCCATAGGCCAGGTAACAAGTGGGCTCCGATTTGGGTACCAACGTCTCTCTTGAATCTTGCCATTTATAGGCCCAGATCCACTCAAGCTTCTGCTTGTCACCAAGAACTTCTCTTGCACCCTCCTTTCCGAAGTTCCTGATCTCATGATATTCATATGGATTCTTCCCTTCTCTTTTCCGCCGCAGATATTCCGGTTTGAACCATTACACGGTGTTCGGTAAGGGGAGAACCCGGAGACCGGATACTGTGGCGGGATTTTGTGAGAGCACCACTTCACAATGTTGCTTGTGAAGAGATTCTTGGCATTTTTCATGGCCAAAATGATCTTTGAGATCCCATTTGGCTTTCCTTTCAACTCCTTTAGAGCTAGCTTGATTATTTCGAGACGGTATTTCGGGAAAATGATGCCGATGCTTTGGAGGAACTCGTGGTTGAAGTAGGCTAGATCATCTTCTTCAAGCTCATTTCGGGTGAAGTTTAAAGCATATTCATATGCTAGTGCGGGTTCAAGGCTTGTTTTTGATAACCAGGAGTGCCAATCCATGGATGTGTTACTTTGCCACCTCGCACTTTTTTGTGGATTCTTTTTTCTTTTTCTTTTTCTTTTTCTATTTTGTTGAGTTAAATTTTGTCTACTAGTGTACAAGTTTGAGGCTTATATATACAAGAACAAATGGGAAAAAAAGGTTTAGGAGTGGAGACATAGTGATTTTGGCTTGAGATTATTGCTTTCTGAATTAAAGGATTGATTATAACATGATATCTTGTGCTAAAAGGATTATTTAAATTCGGACTTGGAGTTTTAATGAGTTAAAATAGACTTGTCAACTCAAAAACTCTCTTAAAATTTATTAGTTTGATAGTATAATGACCTCATATATCGCAAGATTATTTCTCATTTAACTATGAATATAAAGTAAATTCCGATTAATATCAATCAGATTTATAATGGAATAATCGGAACCATATGTTATGAAGTCATACACATGCGAATTTCACTGAAAATTACGAGTTCTTGAAATTAACATAATTTTACACAAAAAAAGATAGAAAAAATTCAGGCTTTTTAGGGGGAAAAAAAAGTGCTTGCAACTTTATACATGAATGTGGTGGGTATGGTGATATAGATGACTACTTAAATTTATTTAATCTTCTCAATTTGTGGAATTCAAAAAGTTGTTGGGAGGATCATGGGCCATTTATCGTTTTGAAATGGACTTTATTTCTTGTTATAACGAATATATAATGGGCTTTAATGTGGACTTAATTTTTAGGTGTGAATTGTTAATTGACCGACTAAAATTTCATCAATTATGGAGGTTTGACTCAATATTTGTTCTGCAACGCCAATTTCTGAAATCTGTGGCAAAAAAATTAGGGAAATAGTTTCTTGCTTCATTAAATTATTCAATTTTGGTTTTGATATATTAAGCTTTCAAATTTTAGTTTTGGTAAATTAACTTATAATTTTTTATTGTTTTGATCCAATTGCTGATGTAAATCAAAAAATATTGGCGTGACTCGAAAATTATTGACTTGTCAAATACCACGTCTAACAAGTTAACAATTTTATCGAAATAGCCGAAAATTCCTTAAAAAGTGGATTGGAATAAGAAGTCCTTCAACTATATTTCTGAAATTAATTTCATTTACTCGCCATCTACTATATTTGTGAGAATTATAAAAAAAAATTGAACATTATGCTCAAATTAGTTTATAAAGAGAGTTTAACAATAATATATCTATTACCGAAGGATCGAATATATACTTTATTTTATTTTAATAAAAAAAATAGAGAATGAAGTGTTTTTTTTTTATTATAACTCACGCAGGGAAGGGGGATCAAACTCGGTATGGGAGGCCAGCTAATCCGGCGAGTGAGACCATTGGGCTAGAAGCCCGGTCTCGAATGAACTGCTTTTTTATTATATTTAGTTTGATCATAAAAACAGTATAAACACTCTTATGGAATAGTTTTACATATTTAAAAAAATATTTTATTTGTTTTATTTATTAAAAATATTATTTTTTATAGTAAAATGACATTAAAAAAGAAAGTAGAAGAAGAACCACGGGTTTTTTTTAAAAATATTATAAATTAATTAAAGCGTTGTAAAAATATGGCAAGTTTGGAGGGTTTGTAAAAGTATTACAATCCGAGACTTACTGTCTCGGATTCAGAATTTTTTATTATTTTTTTTCTGAAAAAAAATAAAATAAAAAGAAAGTGAGTGTGGCACGGATTCTAAGAATCCGTGTCCAATCCGTGTCTCCGGATAAAAAAGTTAGATCGGCGACGGGTTTTGAAAAACCGTCGCTAGTGGCGACGGGTTTTGAAAAACCGTCGCTAGTCGGTTTAAACAAAAACCGTCGCTAACGTAGAATCCGTGGCAGACGTTCCCGGATTCTAAATCCGTGAATTTTTAATTCCCGCGACTACTTCCAGTATTTAAATGCGGTGCCCTCCTCATTTCGCATCGAAGTCGAACAAGCCACAGGAGCAATTCTTTGTTTCGAATACGAATCTTCAACTTTTCCATTTATTAACGTAAGTCTTCGACATTTTTCAGAATAATTAGAGGTAACGATATTTTTTGTTGTTAATAATATTTATTATTGTTCGATCGTTGTATCAATTTTAAGTAATATCAATAAGTATAATATTAATTGTATTATTGCAATTATAATACTGTGATTTAGAAATTTTGGAATAATAATAACTACACTTAATTTAGTTACGATAATTATATTTACGTGATATATATTATATCTACAATAATTGACGATTAAACTTAATTTTATGACATTAATTATATTTACGTGATATAATCTTATATATACAATATTCACGTTAATTACAATAATTAAATTTAATTTACGTGAAATTTAATAGCAATTCTTATATTACGTGATATAATATTACAATAATCACACTAATTATATTTGAAATTATTTTATTTACGTGAATTTTAAGCATTAGTGGACTAATTATTTACGTGAATTGCTAATAATATTTAAATGTCAATTATTTATTTGTTAATTATATTTAATGGTTAAGTATTTAATTGTTAAGGAATTTATGATATTTAAATGTGCAGATTTTAAAGTCACCTCCTTTCACGAAAAGAATAGGACGTCATTTTATAATAATCAAAAGGTATATTTGAGAAATTAGGGTTTTTATGGTTTGTCCATTTCAATTTACAGAAAGAAATTATTATTAAAAAAAATCTTGTGGTGGTCTGTATCATTATATAACAAAAATTTTATATATAGTAAAACAATTTTGAAAAATATAAATTTATCTTGTAAATTTGTCATTTGTTTCTGTATATGTTTTTTTTACTCTTTTTATTTTTTTATACACTTAGTTGTTAAAATTTTTAATATAAGAAATTAATATATTTGAAAATTCTACTTACACATGTTTGAAAATCTAAATTTTTAATATAAGTCATAACAATTTTTTATTATTATAAAACCAAACATTGGTATTACTAAATATAAATTTTAATTATATTGATTTAACAATATATATTTTAATAATAATAATAATAATCTTGTAAATGATTCTTGAAATTTTATCTAATATAAAATATACTTTTTTAATATATATACGAGAAACGCATAATTAAATTTTGTTATGATTGTATACATTATGTCATAGTTTTTGGTGCAGACATGGATACTGTGAGAGCCTTACTGTACGTAGGTGGCTATGTCATTATTGAAGATGGTAGGGTTGGATATAGTATCCCCGCGACAAGGCCCATTAAAATCTTTCGGTCTACTACATTTTCTCAATTGGTGAATTATGTGCATCGCAAGTTGGAGATCGACCCATCAAAATTCTGCATCAGGATGTCAACGAAATATTGTTATAGCTCGTCGGCTCGTTACATTGAAGAGCATGTCTATATCACAGATGATGATAGTCTACAATTTATGTTTGAGTTGCCGACATTGGATTGCATGTACTTGTATGTTGATTCATCGCCAGTGTTACAGAACGTAAGTGATTACGATTTTGATGCAGTCATGGCAGTAATAACGCAAGGTTTGGGAACAATAGGTTTGAATGAAGCGGGACCTTCTATGTATCACGTCGATGAACAGTCAGCTCATACATACTCTGGGATCGACACTGGTCCTTGGGATCACCATATCACGGCTCACACTGAAGAAGATTATGCATGGGGGATGAATACAAGACGAGAATGGGATTTTACTTCAGGGGATTGGGATCATCATATCACGGGTCCATCAGGAGTTGATGTCGCATGGGGTTCTACTAGAACAGGCCAATTGGAATTAAATTCATGGGCTGATGAGGATAATACCACAAATGTTAGACATTTTGATAATTCTACTGTGGATGCAAATATTCCAACCCCAATTACAGAATACATGCCTGAGCAAGATGATTTATTTGGGGACAGTTCGCATCATGTCAGGAATAGCGATGATGATTTGTATGCTACATCAAGTGACGGAGAAGATGATCATCATGTTGAAAATGCAAATGAAGGGACATTGACGCGTGTGTTAATGTCTGGAGCAACAGTGACAGAGAACATTCCTATTGCACCTGAGCAACATTTACGTGATATTCCCCAATTTTTCAATGAAGTCTACGACGAACAAATTCCAGATTCATTTGGTATTCCTTCTGCATCTCGAACAAACTTTTACAATCCTGAAAGGCCAGAGCTCGGTGTCAAAATGGTATTTAAGAGCAAAAACGATTTAATATCTTCAGTGAAGGATTTTTCAGTTCGGGTTTTGAGACGTGAATATATCGTTGTCCAAAGTTCTCCGACAATTTGGAAGGTCAAATGCAAGAACTGGTCCAAAGGTGGCAATTGTGGGTGGGGACTTCGAGCATCGTTCAAAAAAAGTTTAGGCTACTTCGTGATCACGAAATATGGTGATGATCACACATGCATGTCTACCCAAGTCGGTATAGATCACCACAACCTTGACGTAAACATGATAGCCAGTACACTTTTGGGAATCGTGCGTTGTGATCCTGCATACGAAATCAAATATGTGCAAGAAAGTATTAAAGAAAAATATGGGTATGATATATCGTATGATAAGGCATGGCAGGGTTTGAAACGCGCGGTGGAGGTAGTCTATGGCACATGGGAAAGCTCTGTAACTTTGCTTCCTAAATATATGGGAGCTTTGTCGAAGTACAATCCAGGAACTGTTGTAGAATGGAAGCATCTTCGACCTAATGACCATCCACATAAAGTCTTGAACTTTGTGTTTTGGGCATTCAGACCATGTATAAATGGTTTTCGACATTGTCGCAACGTAATCAGTGTAGACGGTACCCATATGTACACCAAATATAAACACAAACTACTCATTGCAGTAACATTGGATGCCAATAACCAGATTTTGCCGTTAGCCTTTGCGCTTGTTGATGAAGAAAATTACGAGTCTTGGCATTGGTTCCTCGGTAATGTTGCACGACATGTTACCAGAGGGTGTAGTGGTGTGTGCCTTATATCTGATAGACATGCGGGTATAACAAGTGCAGTTCAAAATCTCCCTGACTTCAAGCCTCCTCGTGGTGTTCATCGTTTCTGTTTGAGGCATGTTCGCTCTAATTTCAACAGCAAGTTCAAAAACATTCATTTAAAAGACTTATGTTGGGAAGCAGGGGTACAACACCAAGTAGCAAAATTTAATGCGACAATGGAGGCAATTAGGACAAAGAATGAAGCAGCTTTCACGTATTTGTCAAACATTCAAAAAGAAAAATGGTCATTGGCTCATGATGGTGGATGGAGACGAGGGATAATGACGACGAACATGTCTGAGTGTACTAATGGTGTGTTGAAAGGGGTGCGACGTATTCCAATAACTGCAAAAGTGGAGATGACCTTTGTAGTGACCCGTTCCAGAATCACCTACTAATCAAGAACTAAGCATACGATTAACTTAATTAAGAACAATCAGAAATAAAGGCGGAAAACTGTCATCAAAAGATAGTTAAACAACCCAATCGAAAATCCAGGACAACTAAAAATTGAAATATACGGTACAACCATATCGAATCAAAAAGATACCAAAGAACTAAACCAACCAGCTACTCAACGTCCTCCTCCTCCTCCTCTTGAGCTGTCCAACCTGAGGCCTGCCCCGCGGGAATGGGGTGTCCAAGATAAACAAAACCGAGGACGTGAGCGATAAGAACGCCCAGTACAAAAGCATGAGTATACAAACCTATATGAAATGCACATGCTATGATATGATACCAGGGTAGGTCAAGAAACAGGAGTAACAAAGGATCTCAAAATGCTCAGTCTATGTAGTAGCCCGAATTCCAAATTGGGTA
This sequence comes from Primulina eburnea, assembly GCF_022965805.1. Lineage (NCBI taxonomy): Eukaryota > Viridiplantae > Streptophyta > Magnoliopsida > Lamiales > Gesneriaceae > Primulina > Primulina eburnea. Next base: position 92,209 of record NW_027331256.1, read on the forward strand.
ATTAACGGAGTAATGGTGATTAAGAAGGTTTAATGTGTAATTTTGACCGAGTCATGATCGGACGGACCGAAGATGGTTCGGAAACACCGAAGAGGTCGGAAGGTCCGAAGTGAGTTCGGTGGATCCGATCATTAGGTGTCAAGAGTTGATCGACACGTGGGAGTTCGGACGTTCCGAAGTGTAGTTCGTTGAATCCGATCATGAGGTGTTAAGAGCAGCTGGACACGTGGGTGTTCGGACGGTCCGAAGTGTATGATCGGAGGATCCGATCATGAGCTGTCAAGAGCCAATGGACACGTAGCGTTCGGACGTTCCGAAGTGTTGTTCGGAGGATCCGAACATGGCCTATAAATAGTGCTCGAATTCCTCATTTTGGTATTGCCATTTCTTGAGATTGAGTCTTTAGTGAGAGAATTGGAAGGTTTCTAGGGTTAGTTGTTGGTCGAGCGATAGCCAAGAGCTGCCAGGAGTAGTAGCGTAGCGGCGCCTGAGTTTCAAGGCAATCGACATCAAAGGGCTGTCGACGGACGAAGGTAAACCCTAAACCTTTGGTAGTACTAGGGAGTACTGGTTTTGCTAGTCGAGCATGGTAGTATTGATTGAGTATGCTTTTGATGCGTAGGCTTGTGCTAGACCTGATTAGCGGTGTTGCGTAAGGCTAGGCTTGCTGTGATAGAGGTACGAAAGTACTATCTGAGATATCCTGGTTGAGTATACATTCTTATATGTGTTGCATGATTATGTGGTGCATTGATATATGTCATATGATGCATGCTATTATGTCACGTTTATTACTGCACGTTGCATTTCATGTTGAGCCGTATCTTCTTCGAGATAGCCTTTACTGTTGAGCTGTATCTCTTTCGAGATAAGCTATATCTTGGGGCCGCTCAGCCCTGTCTTGTGGACGCATGGACACCGAGAGTACACAGTGGCCGACGGGTCGGGAGGGCTTCGGTGGTCCGGGACATTTTAGGTCCACGTCTGTCTCAAGCCTCGGACATTAACTGTTTGGATCCAAAAGGAAATGCAAGATAATAGTGAATTTCATTTATAAATTAATGACAATTGTTTTTGCATAATAGTTTGCAAGTATATACTCCACTGCGTATAATGAAATGTTTAACGTATTTAGATTCTATCTATCGAATTGTGCGCCTTGCCTTACGCTTAGCCTCTGGGCTAGACGGCTAGTGCTCAAGAGCATATAATGGATTTGATGCATCTTCCTTCGTCTGTGATGTAGAGGAATTTGTGGAGAATATTCAGCGGATCCCTGATGATTTGAAGAAAATCTCGACGAGGTTAATACTCGGTACAACTCACCAGCAGACAAGTATAGACACGAGAAGAAATTTAGTGAGGGAGATTTGGCAGTCGTCCATGTACGCAATAACAGACTTCCATTCGGTACTTGCAGTAATCTCAAAGACAAGAAAATTAGTTCTTACCAAATTCTCGAGAAGAAGGGTGACAGTGCCTATAAAATTGATCTTCCAAGTTACATGAACATCTCGAATTTCTTTTCACCATTGCAACTCGAGGACAAGTCTTCTTCAAGATGAGGAGATTGATGCAGCAAAAAATTAATGTTTTAGCTTTCTATTTATTATTTTCTGGAAAGTTTTAGTTGTTTAAGTGCATTAGCATTGATCTTTTATTAGTATTCAATTAACATAATTCTAGTATCCTAATTACCTTAAGACTATATTTCATTAGTATCATATTTACATAAGAACTCTTGACATAATTCTAGTATCCTAATTACCTTAAGACTAGTATTTCATTAGTATCATATTTACATAAGAACTCTTGGCATCCTAATTGCCTCATAGGATTAGTATTTTCTAGTCCACTATCTAACTTGGTCATTTGAAATCCATGCATTTCAAATCTTTTATTTGAAATCCTCCCACAAATCCAATCCTTCAATACATTCAAAGTCTAATATAATTTGAACCAAAAGATAAAGCCCAAATAAGATAAGCAAAAAAATTGCACAAAATAAATAGCATAATTGTGACAACAGGTGATAAACAAAACTAGACAATAACTAAATGAAATCCTTGACACTACTGATCTTTCTCCCTTGTGTTATCCTCAACCTTGCATCTTCCAGCACATTCGCAATCTCATGCCTTTCATCATGGTAAGAGCCTGAGAATATATATGCAAATGGCATATGCCATGAGATACAATCAACAGTCAAAATGTAAAACAAAAGTCATAGCTGCAGGCACACATACCTATTACGAAACTTGAACGCTTGGAAACGAGATGAACGAGCCCCGTTACCTACACAATAAAATTCTTTCTGATACAGATGCAAAGTAGGATTTTAAAATTTTGAGCAAATTGCAGGAAGATGCTGACCCATGGATAAAATCTTAACGAGAACAAACCAAGATGTCCTTGTAAAAACACATGCCACTTTCTCAAACCCAAATCATAGTTATTAAAAAGCAAGACCAGATTCCAGCCTCAAGTCTTAGCGAGGCCAAGTACTTGCGCCTCCACAAAAGTCAAACCGCAATCCCTAGATGTAGTGCAACACCTTAACCATGAAACCCCAACCTTAACCATGAAACCCCAGTATTAGTGCACTTTCAACCTTCAAGGCACCTATCAAACGCGCAATAAGTGTTGGCACACAGAATCCAAAAAGAACTGCAAGGTGACAGCGATTTATTTTAATTTATAAATTAATGACAACTTGTTTTTGCATAATATTTTGTAAGTGCACGCTGGATTGCATTTTAATGAAATGTTTTCACATATTTAGGTTCGAACTATCTGATTGACTTGCCTTGTCTTGCCTTCTGCTTAGCCTCTATGATATCTATGCGCCTAAATCTGTCTCGTCCTTCTAATAAACAAATGTCCTCGATTTTAATTTAAGCCTGGATATAATCAGAGCATATTCATAAAACTATATATTAAGTATGAAGTTGTTTTCAAGTAACCCCATTTCGATGAACATAGATTTCACATGGTATTATGGTAACAATGCCCATTCAACCCAAAAGTCAAAGTCAAATCGGACTGAAACTTCAGCCCGTGTTCGACCTAATACTCAAGGTCAAAATCAGCAACCACAACTAGCCAATACTGACCCTTATGAACATATAACTCTAGAAGAATGATATCAAACAACCAGGTTATCTATTGAATAGTTGTCCAAATAGAAGGTATATTAGTCATGTAGAAGATGGTGGTGACAAGGACTAGAGAAGCAAGAGCTTGGTGAAGATATCTACAAGGGTGTCATGTTTGAACGGGATGGGAAGAAGTAGCATGTATTGTTCAATTCCTCTTGGTAGCCCTGAAGAAGAAAGATAATCTCAATGACATTAAATATTCCAGGCCCGATGCACTATTTGAAGTAAAGTGTGCAATGTGATCATTGACAGCGACAGCAGTGAGACTGTGGTTTCCAAAGCTTTGGTAAAGACGTTTAATTTGAAGACAGAGATGCATCTTTCGCCTTACATAATCGCACTGATTAGAAAGGCCCGGGATTTCAAATGATGTAACTACGTTGGACACAAATATCAGCACGTCCTTTTGTTCAAACTCAATTATGACATGTTATATTTATCGTGTAGCTGTTTGCAAGAAATACCACACAAAACGTAGGCTTAGAACCATTGCAACAAAAGAAAACCTCATCAATCATGAATACAGAAATATGTCATGGCTCACACAAAGTTGTAAAGGAGAAACTAGGAGAACTTACTGGATGAAGAGAGAACACCATTCAGAATAACCGGGCAGCACGAGGAAGGGTACATTTTGTATTGACCACACACGATTTCCCGTCGGCGTCGGAACTGACGGAAAATTTTAAGCTGCTTGGTATTTGGACTATATTGGAGCACTAGGCGAGGTGTTCCTACAAATATTACTTCTGACTTGGGATGAAAGCTGTAAACTTTAATTTCTCCCATGTTGTGGAGCCACCGCAACCACTTATGTTGCGGGTTTTGTGACACCATCTCATCGAAGCTCACTATGTGCTGGAGAATCCAGTGAACACCGTGTTCTAGCCGCCAGACTAGTATTTTAGACTTGTCATTATTGGAATAAACCACACACCCTCTGGATGTCCCAAATGATCCACAATCGTCGAATTTTTCTTTATGAGGCAACTCAATAGCCAGATGAGTAATATCTGTTTTGGTTGTGAAACGGAGATTAAAGCCAAGTAGATACTTGGCCAGAGATATCACGTACAAAAGCCCATTCACGTAAACAGAATGATCGATCCAATTGAACCCATGAAGCACGTGGTCAAGAACTAGAACACGGGTGGCCCAATTACCTGAGTCGGATGTGAAAAGGTCCAGCTTTATAGGATGTGGGAGTGACACATCGGCTGCCCTTCGAACAACCTTAAAGGAAATAGTAGAATCACTGGGATCAAATGCTAAGGAGGCAACATGGGGATCATTATCATCACCTGTGTGATGGGGGTTGATGGGGAGTTCAATGTACTCACAGGTGGTTGGATTGCAGACAATATACTCGGTGGGATTTGAGCCGGAGCGGACCAAAAGAAAAAGCCCGTTGCAGTAACTTTGAATGGCCGATGGCGTGTCCTCAAAAGGCAGAAACGCTCTACGAGATTTCAAAAGTCCGGGCAATTCAGGTAGATATCGGGGGTAGAATTCACCGGAATACTCTTCTGCGGGCAAAAAATCAAGAAAATGCTGGCCAAGCCTAAGGATTTTATGGGTATAGAAGAAGCCACAAAAAGTGGCAGAACGGGAAAGAGAAGACATCATAGGAGCGCAAGCATAGGAAATCAAAAAGTACCAAGATTTTGAGACGCACTTAAGCCTCATAAGAGCCTTGCTCTGCAACCGACACAAAATCTCAACTTTCAGATCTTCGGGAAGCTCCGCCCACTCGAAACCCCCCAAAGGCCACATCTTTTCGTGTGACCACATTGTCTCTGTTCAAATTTCCAAGAATTTCATAAATTCTCTGGCTCGATCAAACATTGAATTGAAGTGCATTAGACTCCGAAATCGATAACCCCGTGGTCGAGATGTTAGGATTCTTTCCAGCTTTATAAATTAAGTCCATATTGGGCATATAGCCAGCCGACATGGCCCTTTTTTATTTTTCCTTTTATTTATGATATTTCCTTACTGTATCCAAGGTTGGGGTTAATGTTTTGCTATTACATACAATAGATAAATAAATAAGTTTTTTCACATGGTTCTTTAAAATATTATTTCTGTCTTATTTTTGGTGAAAACTTGTGTGAGACGATCTCACGGATCGTATTTATGAGACGGATATCTTATTTGGGTCACCCATGAAAAAGTATTACTTTTTATGTTAAGAGTATTACTTTTTATTTGAATATGGGTAGGGTTGACCCGTCTCACAGATTATGATTCGTGAGAAGGTCTCACATTAGACTCAAATTATATTAATGGAGACAAAAACTTGTGTGAGCCGGTCTCATTGGTCGTTTTCGTGAGACGGATCTCTTATCTGGGCTATCCATAAAAAAATATTACTTTTTATGCTAAGAGTATTACTTTTTAATTTTTATTGTGAATATGGATAGGGTTGATCCGTATCACCGATTAAGATCCGTGAGACGGTCTCAACCCACTCATTAATAGAACTTTTTATTAAGAGATTCTCCTGATTCTTTAAAATGATAAGACATATTTAATTGAGAATTTTTTGACTTGACAATTGACTATTTGCACAAGTAGGAAAATTACATTTTTTTATACAGTGATTTACATATTTTTTCTTTGGTTTTATCATCTTAGTACTTTAATTTGTATTTGTATTTGTATTTTATTTTAATCAAGTCAATACTTCAGTGCAAAATAATTGAAATTGAAAAAAGTTGCAATTTTGTAAGTTTGTAAATTATGATGGTGAATAGACCGAAAACATGATTAAAAATATTTAAATTAGAATTGTAGGATAGAATATCTGCCGCTTTATATAAAATTATAGTTTGTGCATGTAATTCCCTGTACTTTGACACTAATCTATTGAATATTTTGGAAAAATTTCATCACATCCAATAAATGAGTATCACTCATGGTCATAACAAAGTGTGTGTTTATATATATATATATATATTTATTTATATCTTATGTTGTATGTTGTATTTAAGAGCATGATTGAATATATGAAACATGAAAATTTAACTTATTAAAATGATGAGTGCAGCAATCTCTGAATTTGTGATATTATTAAACAAGCTGTATCGGCAGGTGTATGAGGCTGAGTTTGTGATACTGTGTATTGGAAGATTCAGTGGATTAGCGGACATCCCGGAATTCCCCGAAGGCCACGGCCCGGAAGTGTTCTCGGGGAAAGTAATCCACTCGATGGATTACTCCGCCATGGACAATGCAAGTGCTGCAAATTTCATTAAAGGAAATAACATCGTGGTCATAGGTTCTGGGAAATCAGCAGTCGACATTGCCTCCGAATGTGCTCAGGAAAATGGTACGAAAATTCGATCTGTATCGTCCATCTAATGCGTAAATGATTGAATTTTAATCGATACTCGGTGATCAGGGATCGGGAAACCGTGCACCGTGATCCAGAGAACCATTCATTGGATGCTTCCTGATGCGGAACCATGGGGAGTTAACTTCGGTTATTTGTTTTTCAACCGATTCTGGGAGCTAATGGTTCATAAACCTGGGGAAGGGCTCTTTCAAAACATCTTAGCATTTCTACTTACACCTATGGTAATCCTTCAACCAATGAAACTTGTGCTGGTGATAAATGGATTTCCATATTCATAATTTATGACCAGTCCTCGTGCTTTTTCACCGTGTAGCGATGGGGCTTGTCGAAGTTTGTTGAGAGCTACCTTAGATGGAAACTTCCCTTGAAAAAATACGGGATGATACCCAAGTGTAGTTTCGTTGATGACATATCTTCTTGTACGATATTTTTCCTGCCGGATAAGTTCTTTGATGAAGTTGAAGAAGGGAGCATCGTTTTGAAGAAATCGAATCGTTTTAGCTTCTGCAAAGAAGGTTTGCTAGTCGATGGAGAGGTCGATCCCTTGAAAGCGGATATCGTGATTTTTGCCACGGGCTATAGAGGAGATCAAAAGCTCAAGAATATCTTTGCCTCTCCAAATTTCGCTAACATCATTGCAGGAACTCCAACCTCTTCAGTTCCTCTGTATAGGTAATGTTGCTTGTCTTGGACTGTTGAACTAAGTTTCATTGAATAACTTTCTTGGGACAAGTATATATTAATCAAAGCCACGTGATTTTACGTGAAAAATAATTCTGAACTTGAAAACTTTGTGTTCGTTTCAAGCGGTTGGGTTCTTTTTATTGAAATTATTCAAGTATCTTTGTCATTAATACTTTGTTTCAACACACTACACATACTTGATACTCTGTCACCAAGTATAGCTACAATCATCAATGGGTATTACTAATACCCCGAGTGTTAAGGAACTTGATTCCCCTTAAGCAGCACGTCAAGTTCCACTCTCGTGAATAAAGAAATATATACTGGGAAAGCTTCTGACTATATAATAAGGTCGTCTCTGCTCAACTCTGGATGAGTTCGGTCAAAGAACACGAGGCCTATGCCCCCGAAATAGAAGCTTCACTTTCCCTGATGGTTTGGCAGGGACAATTGTATTTCATTTTATGATTTATGGACTCCTAGACTATGTTGGTTTAATGCAGACAAATGATCCATCCAAGAATCCCTCAACTAGCAGTAGTGGGCTACTCCGAGTCGATCTCGAACCTCTTCACATTCGAGATGAGATGTC